>NC_083559.1:13084166-13392500 GCF_018135715.1 Danaus plexippus
GATCTGATCGTTTTTATCGTGATAGCTAAAGGGAGATATGTTTTTTCTAAGTATTCATATATATTTATATATATTTATTTAAATGAAACTTATATTTTTGGGATAAACTACGCGGATTACGTAGTTTTTTAAATAATAAAAATCCGCGTAGTATATCCGAAAAATATTAGTTTCATTTAAATGAATAAAACTCGACAAAATCTTAGATCTCATTATGTATTAAACTAACGAATGAATCGTTAGCACTCTAAATTACTAACTTCCAACAAGGATTATAGATATGTCTATGCTCCAAACTCTACATAGCTTGTCCTGTGACGATGCCTGTTTAAGTAACATTTGATTGTTAACGGACAGACATCCACTTTAATTAAATTCACATAAAACAGAGGTAATTCTCAAATATATTTAGTGTTAATTCAGAGTTATAAAAGTAATGGTAAACATAGAAGCTGGTGTAGAGTTTTAAAGAGGACGGCCACATAAACGTTTTTTCGTTCCCAATTTGGTAACGAGATTAAAGGTGTACCCACCTACTTTATAGTAAACATTTATTCAGTGCTCGAATTATAGGTATTGAATTTTACATTAAATACATGTTAAGAAAATTAATGGGGCATTTAATTAAATTAATTGCTATCGTAGAATTCGTTTTTTTTTTTCTGTTTAAAACAGGTTATCAATTAATGCGGCTTTTTGATGAAGTGGTAATTTAAGTATTTGCACGGCAACAAAAAATGTTAATGTATGCTTTATGTACAAATAATTAATTTATTGTTGAAAATGAAGAAATGGTTCCTTTTAAAATCCTTACGAGAAAACATAAATGACAATAAATTTTCATACCTACTGCTTGAAACTCCGACGGCTGGAAGTTAGTGGTTTCTTGAATTGTATTATATTTATACAAGATAGTACATTGGAGAAATATACGTAAAGAACATTTAAATATTTTGCAATTATGCGATCACTTTGAGACAGTTCACCACTACTCGACCACAGATGGCGCTATTCTGAATTATCTACATCAAGACCTCAAATTGTATCCGAATATCTGGTCCCGATTCATTTTATATCATACATTTATAAAGAGTTGCTTTGTTACAAAGAATAGACAGTAGAGGTCATTTGGAACTTAAAGTTAACAATGACAGCTGTCATTAGATTAATGTTTCTCAATTCATCCAGAATACGAGTATATTTTTCTATAATGAATTCGTACTTGTGGATTATTTTTTTTTAATTATTTAAACATCCCCAACATATACACCATCACACGGCTTCCCTGGACACAGATCCCTTTACAATTCTGGAATTCGTTTGCTTCGCAGTGACATAAACATGTTTCCGTGTTTGTAATTCGAGTTATAAAATATATTTGATTACTACGTATCACAGTTTTATGTAACGTGACGTAAGATACAGATAATAAATTAGGTGTGAATATTTTACGTTCCCATTTTTTTTAATCTTTATTAAGTTATTCGGTATTGTATTGCAAATTTCCGTATTCGGTTAGGTCTCGTGTGCTGTATATAGTGTGTATTTGCGTGTGCGTAACAATCTCGTCAAAGATCTCCTTGAGATGTTATCTTGCAATCTAGTGTCGTACATATTGTTATTTAACTATTTTTAGCGCGGAAACAACATTTTTTTAATTATCTGTTAATTGCGTTTGTTACAAGCAATGTACGGACAGATCTCTGTCAATATTTTTCCTGTCACGTGACTTATTAATTTTCTGCTGTGAAGAAAATGTTAATAGTTTATATGGAATCTTTTATAGAGTCGTTTAATTAAATGTATGTATAGTATAAATATATTAAATATAGGTGTAAGTGTGTTTAGGAATCAATAGCAAGGAATTATATTAGTAAATTAATCGCTTCCTATCAGCTGTTTCGCATTAGTACTACACGAGCAACATTCTGTTAAGTCTTAAACTCACCACGGACACTTCGTTCCCAAACCATTCAGACATTCACTCAAAGGTACATTCATACATACAAAGTTTTTCATGCAGTTGATATTATGCAGAATATTATACTGGGTTTCGTATTTTGGAGGTTATATTTTTTTAGATTGTTTGAATTACGTAAAGGAATATATATATATATATATATATATATGTTTTTTTGGTATTATCCGCAGATTTATTCCTTTTTAAAATTGATATTATAAATGTTATGTGACGAACCGGCGCTGTAGTTGAAGATGAGGAAGTAGCTTCGGTGTGAACAACTGTCATTCGAGTGACGGTTTAAAATATCAGCGTTCAATTCTTCTGGTAAAATGTACTCCGCGTATAGCTTAGTTAAACAGGAACTCCATGGAAGTTTCAATACATTTGATAATCGAGTCTACAAACAAACAGACACATGGAAAAACTATTAAAAAGACGTGCCCTGTCTTCGTGTGTTCGGTCATTGTCGTAGTAGATGTTGATCCGATAAATAAAATATTTATTTTTTTAATAACTTTTTAATGAATTCAGTATTGATAATTAATTTGTAAATATTCAACTGTCTGTGTCATTTCATTGGGCGCTCACACGGGTGACGGAGTTAAGAATACTATGATTTCTTATAAACAATTTGATAGATCTTTCTTTTTGTAACGATTTCGTTGCTGATACAATCTGTGGTGAGTGCCTATTTTAATTTTCAATATCCTACGTAATGGATGGAGAGACGAACTTAGAATGTGTACCAACTAATGTAATAAATAATCGTGTATTAAGAAGGGAGTACGAAGCTTCTTATATTCATCATTCATAACCAGCCTGGGTCGTAGGCAATTATGTCCGCTATTTTACAGATTTAGGAGGCATAAGAGACGCACTACTTTCGCGAGCTTCGCGGAGTGGATGACGTGTACGATGTTTTGTGCATCCAGATACAATAATATATATATATAGTGATTCATCGAGTCGTATGTGAATTTTATAAGTGGTGATGACGAGAAACAACTAGGAATTAGGACAGAAGCGTCCGACTACCGACTACTGTGACGAAGTACAAGAGTTCGATAACTATTGGAAGTAGAGACTCGTGGAGTTGTATCGGCAGAGGGAAACCGCCACCGAGACGGCGGCGCGGCGGCCTCGAGCTGGTCGGATGTGGTGCAGAGTCGTCGACTGCGGGCGGGAGGTCGCCCGACCAGCACAAAAGATATAGTAGTAACGAGCTCAATTGATGAACGAACGGAAACGTGTCCAATTAGAAGGAGGCGGCGGAGTCCCCCGCGCTATAACGAGATTAGCGACCTCGAGCGAGCGAGGTGTGGCGGCGCGGAGCGGACACCTCGCGCGACGAAAAAACAAGGCCCGCGGCGCCGCCCGGCCCCCGAGACCCCGCGGCCCCGCAGCCCCGCAGCCCCTCGGCCGCCCTGCCAGCCGGGGGCGGGACTATCCGCGCCATTGGCCGCGGCGGGAGGGGTGTCGGAGCCGGCGCCGCAACCGGCCAGTCGTTTGACGCCTGCCGCGCGAGCGGGTGTCGCCGCGAGTGTCGCGCGTCATGGTCGTCGCATGACCGCTGGATCCGAGGATCACGCCGGCCGTGGAGCGCTCGCTGTGGGCCCCGGGCGGCGCGGGCATGCGCTTCGAGGGCGGTGAGCGGCGCGACGCCGTCGCCTTCCACCCGCTGCTGGCGCCGCGGCCCAGCGACTTCTCCGTGTCGGCGCTGCTGACGGCTGGCGCTCTGCCGCCGCCGCCCTACCTGCCGGCCGCGCTGGCCGCCGCCGCCGCTCTGTCCGCGCCCTGTCCGCTGCTGAAACCGCCGCCGCCACCGTACGCACCGCTGCCTCCCGACGACGACGGGGTCATCGACGACCCCAAAGTCACGCTCGAGGGGAAAGACCTCTGGGAGAAGTTCCACAAGCTGGGCACCGAGATGGTGATCACCAAAAGTGGCAGGTCAGTACGGCTCCTCGCTCATTGCTCGACGCCTGTGAACGTGCCTACTTTGTTATCGGTTCTTAAGTCCGAACGGTTACCGCACTGCTGCGTGTTTTCATAAAGTTGATGTCAAAAATCGTTCCACAAGTCCATCATGTCCAACACTCGCTAGGTCCACGTCTGACGACTCTGATAACTGTCCCCCGTCCGAGAGTGTCGAGAAACACGGAACGTTTCAACTGCGAATGTTTACAACGTTGTTTACAAGAACTTTCACGGAACTCGAGACGCACCATAACAACGGACATAACATTAGGACATATAGAACTTTCATGTTATCCATACCGATCGCGGATTCTTATGAGAGAAAAACAATCCTAACAACTTTTTATTACAAACTAAAAACTTAAACTTCACGTTCGAAAGTCAGGTCGCGATAGAAAGAGCAATAAAAAAATACGTGAACCATTGCAGCAGACTGCGATCCGGATAGAGACGGAAACAGTGATACAAACTAATCTAAGTTACTATGAAACAGTTAGCGATCATTACCACAATGTGAGACATCAGTGTGATATGTTAAAAGTGTCCAGCATCAACGTTTCCGTCCGCATATGCATCATAGGCGCATTTTTTCGCCAGCTCCCGACGGCCATAGATTGATTAATAACGCGCGATGTAATTGAATACGGCATAACTATTAACAGACATAACAAAAATGTGGACGAAGAAAATGAAAATATGATTTATAACCGACAGAAATATTCGCATAGTGATATAAATATCTTTTAATTTTATATATATTTTTCGTTCACACCGCACCTCGGTTTACAGTAGTGAGCCGTGTATAAAAAAAAATATATATTTTTTTTTTAATCAAAAACAACGAGAACTCGATACACATATTAACACGTTAAAATAATTCGTATCTTCGGTGAAAATGTTAAATGAATTGAGTAAGTATTTTTATTTACTTTTTTATTTATCGCTGTTGCAATTGTTATTAATATAAAAGTTATGAGAATGCGGCTGTTGTTTGAGTGATACTTTTATACTTGCGGTGAAATCTATTTTAATAAATTATCTGTATCGCATACACAACATTGAATTCTCATTTACTTTGGAAAAGAATACAATTTTTGTTCGTTCGCACTTATCATGTGTGATATAAATTTTTTTATATGGCAATTTTTTTTTATTTTTTTTTTTTGGTCGGGAATATAAAAAGTTTGCAGATAAATATAATATTAAAAATATATATATAAATTATGATCGTAAGAGTTTTGATCGGAACGAACAAAAATGGTATTCCTCATATATTAAGTCAGTTGATCAACGGACGCAAACCATTCTATGAATGTTATTATGATTTCTGTTTGACATTTAATATATATTTTTTTATTCACAGTACTGTCTGCGGTATAACGTGTAATTATGACATTTATGCGAATTTCTATTGAATTGAACAAAATTTAAATGTTATTGCTGGCGCGGCGCTATTTCATCAGTAACTCGCTAAGCTGATTTAATTGTTTTATAGGTATGGTTGGTGGGCATATAGGTATGTTCATTGTCCTTTCCGTCGAATCTTCGAACAAAAAGGTTCATTAAAAAAAAAAAAATTCAGTCAGGAATCGGAACCGAACGGCGACATGTTGAAGGTAACGAAACCATTTTACCTATAAAGCTTGTATTGTTATACGATTGTCACTTACAAATACGCCAAGGCTAGCTATAGTTACCAATAGCTATGTTATTATGAATTTCATGTTAGTTAAGCATCTGTATAGGTAAATTTATTAATTAAAAAAAAAAAAATTACATAAATTTAAATTACAATTCCAAAAGTTCGTTAATATAACAATTCTTAATTTAAATAGCTACGGTTTATTCATTAATGTTTCGCGCCAATGGTTTTTATATCGATATAAGCAGAACACTATGCAAACAACCACAGTTTAATGTAGTGGTCATGGTGTGACCATTAAGGTTTTCTGTCCAATGTACGGAAGAACTTGTTTATACGAATATATAAAATATATATATATATACTTACATGGTGAATTTCGCACCATTTTAATCGGAGTACGTGTTTACAAGTATAGCCAAGATAACTGTTTTAACCAGACGCTTTTTATGTGCTATAAATTAATATTACAACTTTGTTTGTTTATCGCGAGCTATTATTAATAATATCGGCCGCTTCGTTACTTTCCGAACCTTTAGGTGCATTATAGAAACTCCTTTGTGAATCTTAGCTTACCAAACTGTAGGTACTCTTCTCGATAATATGTAAAAAAAAAAAATTAACATGACCTTAATAACTTTATAGTATCTATATTAAGTTTATTATAAAAAAAAAAAATGTATCATGTAACAAGTATGTATCTAATATCAGAAAAAATAATCGTTGTCTGGAGATCGTAAAAAGTTGAGCGTTTAGAATATCTGATGTAACAAGCTATGGTGTGGCTTGATAAAAAAAAATCTTTACAAACATCACGGCATACGCATAACACGTATATAAATGCAATATAAATATTATCTTAATTATATTCCTCTTCATCTATTAGTTACATATTGAACAAAAGCAGGTACACCTATTCTTAAGTTTGAATCTATTGACAAGTGAATATCTGACGCCGTACATCCATCGCTGTCGAGACGAACAGCTCCAATAACATCAATTAATACAAATTAACATTGCATTCATAATTACGTACAAACTAATATTTTTAATATATATTTTTTTTTTATTTCATAAATTAATTTCACCAAGTTCAGGTACATACAGCCAAACGATTATAATATTAAAATACATATATTACGATATTAATTTATAATTAAATAAATGAAAATCAAACAAACAAAAAACATCGAACACAAAATTACAATTTGCTGATTTTTAAAAGTTTCCTCGTTACTGCTGACAATCAATAAGAATTGAAGAGAATAGATTTCATCTACATCAGAACAGCATTAATTTATATAAACTAAAAGCATCATTACACACATACTGAAATAAATATTAAAAGTTATTAAAGTCTTTGTTAAACTGTTTGTATGAATATATATTATAATAGCTATAAAACCTCTTACTTCAAATAAACGTCTCTCGTTAATGTGGCTTTAAAATAAAGACAGCAAATTACAGAGCAGAATTGCATGCTATATGCCAATAAAATTATGCTATTAAAATAATCATATGTAGCATTCGAAGTTTGCTTACAATGATGTAATCGATTTTTTTTTTTTAATTTTATAATCACAACGCCTTAATTTAAACAATAGGGAATAGATAAAAGCGGATGCTCTGTAGACATAGATAGTAGTTAGAATTATATTTAATCTGTGGCTTATTTTTTTTTTATAATGACAGCTTTGTAGCTTTAAAAATAATCATGCGATCTGAACGTTTTAATGAATACGGACAGCGAGATTAGTTAATACATGCATTCATTGAAATAAAATATATACAAATGAATACCATCTCTAAATACATATATAAGTGATAGCGCGAGTCCTGTTAGTATGGAAAAAGTTATTTCTTTTAAAATTCCTTCATCATCGTTGACTTTAATCACAAAAAAGTAAATAAAAATTCGACACAAAACGTAATTCTTACGAATTTATCGGATAACTATCGGGTGTTAATCAAAAAGGAATACAAAATAAAACGAGCGGGAAAATCTCCGACGAATATTTTTGTATCACTGATATATTGGCAATGAAATTTTTTAAAACGAAATATTAAAATCAGACAACTTCGAACGCATCCGCGAGAATGTTTTCACGCGTCTCCCGCGTGTGAAAGGACTTACGATATCATTATTAATAATAAATATTTAATATATATGAATAGCTAATTCATCTCGGGCTCCAATGAGGCTGAATTAATTTTATAAACGACTAAAGACGGCCATCTTGTGGGCGCGGTCTGTAACGTGATCTGTAAAGTTCAAACACTGAAGCAGTCACCAACCTACATGACATTAAGCTTTTAATTTTACAAACATCACTCATGACCGTACAATATATTTAAAATAAAACATTTTGTGTGAGGTACTCAGTACTCGCTATAACTACACGGACTATCAATGCTCTCATTTAAACTAATGAAGTAAACATTAGATAAAACTAAACTAAACTGTTTTGTCCCTCAAACGTAACTAGATTTATGGTGGACAGATGTTGTGTTTGCAATTTTATTATCTTAACTTACCAAGGATACGTTAGATGTGTACAAACAAAACATGTGATGCGTAACAACGCATGTTTAATACAAAAACGTTATCAAAGGCTAGTATTTCTTGTAACAATAAGGTACAGACCTATTCGAAATTTGAATAAATAATAACTTGGCTATCGTTTACACGCCATTTTATTTGATTCGTCGAAATAATATCGCGACACGCGTGAATTAACTAAACGACGATTAAAGCAAAGAAAAAGAAAGTAAAGAATATTCAAATATAGATAATTGATAGATAATGATTCAAATACTGTTCACGCGAACGGAACGAGACGATTTTTCAATGATTGCTAAAGATGCTTCATACTAAGCCGGCCACTGTCGAGGGATTTTAACAATCTATGTGTCAAAAATTAATTAAAATCCGCTTACCCCGCCGCTATGACAGCGAAAACATCCAACTATAAAAATTTAAAACTTTTTTAATATTAATAGGATAGGATAGTACGGCATGGTACCCACTGATGTTATAATATAGAATTATACATGTATAATAAATACGAACTCTGTTTTAGATACGATTTAACATTGCTGCATATTATATGAGAATAAAGTAACAAGCAAGCATGACAGTTGGATAAAAAATAAAGCTAAATGTCTATAAGAGGTCTGAACATTTGTGTAAAGGGGAATAGGTAAGTAAGCGCGTCGCTCGAAGGGATAGTTTGAACTCTAAGATGTTGCTATCAAATAATCTAGTTGCAAAAAATACCCATTCATTATTAAATGCACGTACAAACCATCCCGAGTTTGTCTGTTACCGAACTGTATGCATTAGTTAAACTGTACTAATTTATAGGTAATAATGTGGCTTGAAATTTGAATAAATCATTTTAAAAGTAACAGCCAGTGTTTTAATAAATACATCATCATTGCGATGTACACCCGCCTTATAAAGTTATATAGAATAATTCCATCTAAAAGTTACACACGAGCTGTTTAATAGAAACAGCTCTATGAACTAGCTACGATATTTTTACGTTTAGAAATGGTGAGATATTTGAAATTGTACTACAATGTATATAGGAATGCTAGCAGAAATAATTTTCGCAGTTAGATACACCATGCCGGTACCAATTATACACAATTATAAACCAATAAAAACCTATTTGATGTACATCATGTGTACATTTTCTGTTCACATATAATTGTTTCCCAAGATTTCATGGCAAAAAAATATAGTTTCAACGCGCCTCATAAATTTATAAAAAGGAATTTAAGTATTTCTCTTATAATAATTTAATTAATTTTTCAAAGCACGTCCATTTTGTTTTTTTTTTTTTATGTACACGTACAGGTTGTTTTAGCACGATAATATACAGCCAATCTAGATTTTGTAATGAAACTTGACGTCAGTACGATATAGTTTGTTTTGTACCCTAATTGAATTATGTACTGGAATTCACCGAACTGTTACTAATTCTAACTAGCTATTAATTCACCTTAGCCCTTTTGACGTGTATTCCTAAATTTTTTTGTCTCCATCTCCCTTTGAACTCACGTCATGTGAGGAAAAGGGACGGAGATATATAAACAAAAATATGATTCCATTTCAAGTGTCAAAATTTCAATTAAATTTGAATTCCTTCAGAGGGCTATCGAACCCTGAATTAGGGCGGAACAAAACACTATGAGATGAAGTAATTGACGGATACATTCCATCATTAATGTCTAGGGGCATGATAACGCTGGTGATAAATATAACAAATATTAATTCGATTTTTTTTTTATATAAAAAAGTTTCCATATGTTTTTTATCTGTGACTTTTGTTTTTAATTCAGTACAGATTTAATTAAATTAAAGTTGATGAAGCACAAAAACACATCTCTAAATTATGAAATCTTCTTAACTTTTGTAAAGAAAAATAATACCAACATGTTTCTCTTCTTCGAAATGCTCTTGAAAAGTATAGAAAACCATTTAGGTATTATATTTAATAAATACTAAAAAAAAAAACAACAAAAATATATTCAAGTAATGGAACTGTTTCTACTGTTATTAGACAAGTGTTGTTCAAACAAATTTTTAAATTTGTTTTTTTTATTTTCCAATGTATATAGAATTATCTGTACCCTCCAAATTTTATTTTTATAGTTAGACTATACAAATATGTAAAAACTGGATATTGCATACATTTTTTATTTCATCTGAAGAGTTTATATTTTTGTAGCACTCTCATGAAAACAATACGAACTTATTGTTTTTGGCAATATTATTACAGACAGTTTGAATTTTACGTTTTGGAACGAAAATCTAGTTCAGAATAACATTTTAATTCGTTATTATTTTTTTTTTCATAATCAAGCATCTTTATACACAACCAGTTATCCGACGTATAGTGCAAGTTAGAATCCTATAAATAAAATCATGTTTCGTAATTACCGAATTAACAAAATATTTCATAGAACCGTCCAGTCACTACGAAAAATAATAAAAAAAAAAACATTAACTCATTCGAAATGATTACAGTATTAAGATAAATATATTATACTAAAAACAGTAAAGACGTCTTTGTTTATGTATTGTAAAGGTTGCAGTCCGATGACAAATCAGTTGACCTTCAAATGTCAATGACATTGATGACAGATAGCATCAGGTCTCTTAGTACATGTACCTTAGAAGTACTAAGACTATACTAAAATAAAAATGGACGCGATCTGCAAGATGCGAAAAAGAAAAATGACGTCATCGTCACGTTAATTAAAAAGCATCGCCGCATTGGAAACGTAGACGTAATTATTTGCAATAAAGACAATATAAGTGAAGAGATATCCAGAGATGCCAAACTTTGATATAATTACCGCATCCAGTGACAATGCAGCGCGCTGTTGACGCCATCAATAACTCACTGCTCTTAAACATTGATTGACGACCGACCCTCAGGTTTTATGAGAGCCTTAATTAGCACGACACGGCCCGACTCTATAAACCAACCAGTCAGCCAGACCAAATGCAAGTGGCGCTTTTTTTTTTTAAATAAAAATCGGGTTAAAAATTCGTTATAATTCTAACTCTACCTCCGGGATCGGACTCGTTTGCTTACACGTCACTATCGTAAGTTACTAGATAAAATTCAGAGTTATGAAGATGATTGTTTGAAATCGTTTGAGATTAAATTATCTTAACGTTTCAGTAATTCAAATTATCAGTTCTATGAGGTTGGTATCTCGTGACCTCCGCGTCGTACACAATGGAGCCTTTCATGGAAGCGCCACACAGCATCTTTGTCCTAATCAGTTAGATAGTGTCCACTTAAAAAGCTCTAAACTTTATGATTTATATCCACGATAACCTGACGCGAGTCGTGTTATCCATTATTATTTGTTTCTTTTTTACTGTAAACTACTCTTAAACGTAATTTGTGTTACACAATTTAATTTCATTATACGAAATGAAAATGTAGCTAATCTTAGTTTAAAGTTTGTTCAGGGGCTTCATATCGGAGACCTTCGTTCGTATTTTTCTTGCGACACATCAAAGCGTAAGATCCTCTGATGTATCTGATCACCGAATGAGCATCTAGCTCGATACCTAGACATTTAGTTCAACCGAGTGTGTCGTCACGTGATCCGTTTGACGAGCGCTCACTGCGTCTCTTACGTACGCTTATATTCAACGACACAGAATTTCTAGTTTCCTTTAACGTATTCATTCTATAAATGTTAAAATAAAAAATAGATTCAAACTAAAAGTAATAGATATTTATTTGTATAAACTATTTTATTAATAAATAAATTGCTATACCAAACCTATCGCGAGTCACCAGACGTCTCTCGATAGTGGTAACAGACGCAGCGGCTCCTAGAACTAATAAATATTGCAAATGAAGGAAACAGACCATACGGAATACATACGTGAACTAATTACCGATTTAAATACAATTCGTGTGATACAGTTTCGTGATGGACAAAATCTTGTGTAATAAGGCGTCGAACGGACAGGTCGTGGACGTGTCTAGAATTATATAGACAACAATAACACCGTCATCCCGGATACAACTGAATATTACTTACGATATTTTAACATCACTATCATGTGTGCCGTTAACTTATATCGATATATATTTTTTGAGAACACTTAAATACGGTTGATTTTGGTGATGAAAAAAAAATAGCAAAGATTCTATGCAGAAATTTAATGATGGAGCGACTGAGAATTAGGACGTCGTCGTCGTGTTCCAGACACAAGTCACGGTCAACGGCTAAAAATAAGTATAAATTGAAATCAATAATCATTGTCGTCTCAAGTGACCGCTACGTGTCGCCTTAATTCCTGCTAACATCTAGCCTTAGTGATACGATCATTTGAAATATAAAATAATCTTTTCGAAACCTATGCGATAGTAAATATGCGTGTGTCGAATATTAACTTAGATAATAATAAAACTATTACATTTTGCAAAACATCATAAATAATAAGAAATGCCAGCATTTAAGTGCGCCAGTACGATGAACGATTTTTGTTCGTATTAACGACTTTGGTCACAGACATTTTTTTTTTTTCAATCCGTGCTTTCTAATTTCTCTGTCTACGTTGCGAGATTTTTTATTCCTGTTTATATTCAAACTTTAAGCTCTACGTAGCTACAGAAATAGAAAAAACTTAATATTTGTAATGTTTCCCGCGTTACGGACGTCATCACTCGCCGAGCGAGCCTGTTCGAATCGATATTATAATGTTTATTTAATCAAATACGATATCTATACCTTAGTGTATATATATATTTAATAACAACTAATTTTCACTATCGTAATCCATCGGCGCGTGACACGCAAACCGTATAAGGTTTTTTCTGGTTTTTCTCACACTACTTGACATTCATCTGACACTGACATCTAATACGTGGTAGTGGACAGTAATTTTGAGAAAAGGTACAAGGCTTCAAACAAATTAGCTGTTAAAGTCTCGAGAACCGCTCGAGATTCGTAAACAGAATGATTTAATTGTTTTTTGTTTTCTTGGTGTGCATGTCGTAACTATAGCTTTGTTGAGCTTCCGGGTTCATTGTGATTCGCGACGTAACCGACGTTTAGGATTTTTGTAAATTACAAATTTTTTTTTATGCAATATTTTTTTTTTTTGACAAATCTCGATAATATTTTGCAAAGATTTAAATCATTTCTGACAGTCATCGCGAGCATAGATTTATTAATAAATATTTATGCTAATTAATAGTCTTATAAATTAATGTTTTATTAATATATAAATTATATAAACCATTGCTGTTCAATACGTTAAATATCGGACAGTATCAATAAAAACTTTCTCGGAACGATAATGGTACAGAAATTAAAAGTTATGCTACAACGTTGCTGTTATTTTGTAACTAATTAAATATATCGACAACATTTAAGATGTTAAGAAGCGTATATCAATTGCCCGGGGCGAGTTTTTTTCGAGCTGATTTAGTCCAGTCCGTCCAAAAAAACTATACCCTGTAACTCATAAGTTCATGTCGCGACGCATTCCACTGTTCTTGGTTCGAATCCCGAATAACATATACAGGGTGATGTCGAATATGAAATCGATGTTTTATTAAATACAACAATTAAGTTTCTATTATAAAATAATATTATTCCATTGCATTTTATAATTAAATATTTTTCATTTGTTTTTATTTAATTTATACGTAGTTATATTTCGATATAATTTTTTTATATTCCTGACAGGTTTCTCGCACTGGTATCGTACTGTCATTAAAACGTTCTCATAACAAAGTTAACTTGCAGTGGTAAAGCGTTAATTAATATATAGTTTTAATGAATCCTGTATACGAGGTACGCACGAGTCTGGACTGTGGCGCCGTCTGAATTCTCTGACGGTCGTGATTCTGAGATAGGAAGCCTATATGTATTATGTATAACAAATGGGAGACATCCAAAATAAAGCAAACCCTTTACATTCAACCTCGGATTCGTGGGGCCACTCCACGTGGAAGAATTCCCGGCATTTTGTGAAATCGTTGCTATTTTTTTTTTTTTTTTGTACGCCTAAGCACTCGCGATTCGGATGATGTTGCCAACTATTTCTTAACTATCCTTAATTATGGTGATAGTTTTCAATTTACAATCTATGTAGTTACATTTAAAAAAATCGTTTCTCATAAACGTGATCGATGCCAATTAGAATGATAATGAGTGTATCGAAAGTCGTTTATTGATTTAATTTTAAACGGAGCAGCAACATATTCACATACCCTTATAAGAAAGCATCTCACGTATTTGGAGGAACACTGAATCTAAATCGTCGCATTTCGCTGCTCTGCCCGCCCACTAAACTAATTAATTGGTCTTAATTAATGCGATTAAATTCTCTAACGTCATTAAATACATAGCATTGTGTAACGTTAAATGATCTGATATAGTAAATATAATTATTCATGTGTTTTATCTAAACATCTATTTTTGTAAAGTCCGGTCAACCGACACATACAACATGACGACGTGTTTCTGTCTACTTTTTCTCAACTAATCGACACTTGCCGGGAGATGCCAGCGACCGATCAAATGGCCCGCGTGACATTTTTTGAAAAGACCAAAAAAAAAATTTTGCTTTTTCAATGCTATTTGGAAGATATTTGTATTTCTTGCTGTTTGATTTCGCGAATAAACTAATGAGCGGCGTAATTGTCACACCATTTACGAATAAAATTTCTTATGCTCCATGTGAATTTTAGTTGGAAAAATTAACATTTTCTCGTATATTTTTTTTATTATTCCCGGCTAATTTATGTCTACGTTAACAAAAAAAAAAAAAAGCGAATAACGTCACTTTTATTCGCATTTATATTTTGAAGGACACGTTGAATACTATAATGTTTTAAGTCTATCAATAATCTATTGAGTAGAAATGCAAATAACAGGCAGGATCGCCTCAAGCAGGCCACCCCGAGGTGAAGTGACGTCACGCCTCGCTTGACTATGTAACTAACGTGTGTGGAGCCGTATATATGTATCAAAAAATATATACAGCAAAAACACTTACATATTTCAATTATTATAGAAAAAAAATAATTAATACTTTTTTTAACAACAATTATACGTTTTGTATAATAATTAAATTTGGTAATTATTTTTTTAACTATCATAAGTATTAAATACAACATAGTAATAATATTAACGTTTATATACTAATAATGGCCGATTAGTAATATATGAGTCGAAAGTTACGAGCTCGTTGTCTACTCCACAGTTTTCTGTCTGTTAGTGATGCTACCGTCGCGTCAGTCGATAAGACCGAGATGACACTGCTCTTTGTAAATCGTTATTTAGAACCTTTTTTTTTTTCAACTTTTTGATATCTTCCGACGAGCCGACTTTTGTTTTAAATCACATCAATTTAAACGATGCTTTTAATTTATGGTTTAAAAAACCCGCTCCGCCATTGTAATAGGTTCAAATTATATCGGTTATAGATTTTTTTATCTATGCTAACATAAATTTTATTTATATCTTCAAATATTATGGAATGAATGATCATAATGTATGAAATACATATGCCTTCTATGTTTAAATCGTGTTTCATGCTTACCATATAAAAATTGCATATAAATTTTGCATGCATGCAACGTCGCAATACGAAGCGCTCCATATAAAATTGCACTTTAATGTTACGTTTATAGCATAGATTGTGGTTAATACCTAGTTCTGCTTCACTAGTTTCTTGATGTGATGAAAAAAAAAATCGCCTACGATAACATTGTTATTGTTATAATTATACAAAAAGATTGTTTAGTGCTTTATTATTAATAGTTATTACGTATTACATACAAACTATTTTAGAAAAACCAACAGTACTTATTTCATCGCCTACATAGACATACACCCCGCTGGTACAATCCAACTTTTTCAAAGTTGCCATAAATAATAAATTGAATATAATAACTCGTAACCTTATAGTAAAAATACATTTTATTACTAATAATGATACATTTAAAAACACATAAAAATGTGCGCATATGAAACAAGGATTTTTATTTATTAATTACAAAAGTACTTCGGTAGCTGTATTCTTTATGGTCGATCGCATAGTACTATGGAATTAAGATTGCTAGATGTGAAATAAAATTTTTATCGAAATGCTTATATTTGCTTACATTTTTCCCCTTTGTTTGTTCGAATAGCCAAAACAATGTTAGCTTCAAATATTTGCTAACTCCAAAACGCGTGAAAGAAACTAGTATATAACAATATAGTTTAAAATTCTAAAAGAACGAATTTTTTCTGTATATACATATATATATATATATATATATATAAATTTTGGTATGTCAATCTCAATGACTATTTAAAGAGATTCAAATCATAAACACCCACGTCCTAATTCCTCTATCGTCCCACAAGAACGAGTTTTGTTTTTCCATATTGTAACATTACATCGGTGTTGCCAGTATGAGTCGATGACAACTATACATTAGCAACGTAAGTTTCATAAATAGGACCTCAGTGCTTATCGAATCAAATATTTTTTTTTTTATATTCATATAAACTTAATGAGGTTATTGCAATTTTATTGTTGATACTTTTTTTTACAGTCCTCGCTTGTAACATATGTACTTGCTACTGTCATAATAATATAAAGTACATTTTTCAAGCGTCAAATAAGTCATTCCAAAGGGTTTCTTAAAATGTTAATAGTTAAGGCAAAGGCTGTTATATTTTTGAATGCTAACTCTCAATACATTAATTCGATTATGACAATTAAATATAATAGAGTACAAAAATTAAAGATGACATTGTTGTCTTGTTACAAATGTGTAGATACAAATTGTAATAAATTAACGAATTTATTATATTAAATCACACACACAGACAGTTTCATTAACTTGTATGGATGTATTAAGAAATAAATTATTACACGATAAACACGTTTTAAAACGTGTAATTTTTTGCCGCCCGAGAGTTCCAATATGTCATTTACATCTGCCAACACACACAGACAGAACGGGACAAGCACACACACACACACGCACGCACACACATACAGTCAGAACGCACACATGCTCACATACAACGTAAGCAACACTTCCAACAATTAATTACTGAACCTAATGAACCGTTACCTCATAAATGTTTTATGAACACCTTGTACGTTTTTATTAGAATTTTGCAAACAGTAGCTCGGTCTACAGGGTGTTAGGGATACTATAGTGTCTAGATCTAGATATAGCCGTCTGATTCTAGTGAAAGACGAGCTGAGCCGATGACGCCCAGTCGTACATTATTATAACGGTTAGAGCTAACCTCTGATTAAATTCCGGTTTAAGGTATTGTTAGTTGTAGAGCAGGGGAACTGTAAGACAAAATCGATTTGACTTAATGATTCTATTTTGCAAACATGTTAAATACATCATCAGTGATTATAAATTACGGCAATACTTATAGAAATATCAATAGTCGATTAATTTAATTGTTAAACAATTTAAGTTAACTGAGCGATTGTACTAATCACACAACAATAATTAAAATTAAATCCAGTACCGCGGTGAGGCCAGGCCATGCTCGTTGGAAGCCACAAGAATGCGTCAACGTGTGAGCAGATGCACCCCCCACCCCTTCCTTTACGGCGAATTTACACGATGACCCCCCAATTACAACAGTTAATTGACAAGGGGGATGCTACAAACATTACACAAGAAAATATAGTTTCATAAAAAATATATAGGTTTATAAAAATATAACAATCGATTCACAGAAAAACAGACTGTATAACATAAGAAAAAAAGGCTAGAATAGCTTGTAGTCATTTCGCCGTCTGTCATTTAGGGGTTGAGGTATGTGCGTTAATTAGGATAATGTTCTCGCTCAGTAGGACATACACTACTACGCATCTGTGGCATTTCGCACGTTGCATGCATTGAGATTAAAACGTGATTTTTTTTAATATTAAAAAATATATAAATGCACAGAATTACTAAGTTTTTTTAATGAACAATTTTGACATTACAAAAGTAATTAAAAAAAAAACTGTCATCTGTCAAATTCATTTGATTAAAAAGCTTCACACGTCCAAATATGTTTCTTTTTTAATCAAGACACTATCTAAATTAAACCAGTTCCGACATAGGCGGCTGTATATAACGAAATTAATTTAAAACGTTAAAATTTTAGTTCATCATCACCATGCGACATGCTCAGGGCGTTTATAATGTTATTAGGTTTACGTAACTCGTGCATTCTTCACACGAGCAATCCATTAACAAGATATTTATAGACTTACAGAGCATTTTATTGATATACATATAGACATTTATATATGGTTATAAACAATCGGTGAGAGCCAATATAGCATTCGAATCATTGAAGCAGCAATCCCCATCACTTGTGAGCTTAATATCCGTTATTCATAATTAGCCGTACGCGGGCCCTGGACTGATTCAATCATATATGTACATAAATTCACGAACGACCTAACAAAGTGACGATTTTCTATTAAAACTATATTACATGTATCCTTATTTCATTAATAGATTTATAATAAAAAAATCATTAATGTTATCATAAATAAAAAAAAATTTAAGATCTCCGCAGATCTTCGAAGCATGACAAAGTACAGGCATTGCATCACCTTATAAGAGTTCTACACTTAGCAAGTCTATTGTACGCTAGGCCAACTCAGCTATTTTCTATGACTATCTAAAAACCAGACCTAAGCTACTACAATAGAGTCGATATCGGCTTGTTCGCTGTTGAAATAGAATTAGGACCTAGGTCAACAAATGCGTACATTATTCAACTTTTCCTAACCATTTTGTTACTTTATGATACAAACGACACGCGAGGTGTGATTTAATAGAGTATTTCACTTAGCATTTTACTCACTGGCGGCGGATAAGAAACTTTTTTTTTTTAATTCTACGTTTCTTCCCCCACCAACTCAATAGAATCTCAATTTATCCGGAATCTAATTAAGTTAATTCAAAATGATATATCACAGCGTTCTAAATTTGAATTTTAATTTGAAATAGCTTATCACGGCTGTTTAAAATAATTACGCTGATAACGATATCAATGAAATGAATAAATTGAATAGTTTATTTGTATTCGAATTAGATTCGTCTTTATTATTATTTTATATAACACGAATAAATATTATTTAAATTACGATCCTATACAGACAGGAAAACAAAGGATATCGAATTATTAACAAAGGATATCAGCGTTGTATTAGATACAAAATAGTTCTCGTAACTTATGCTATAAAATATATTTTACGTAACTAAGCATTATAATACACTCAAATACAACTTGAATCCGACGCCTGACATGCACAAACAGTGGCCAACATATAAAGAGCCTTGGTTGACATTGCGGTATAACGAAATCAGATATCTTGTAAAACTTGACACTGCCGCGTCCAATGTAAAGAGCCCCCCGTCACCTACCAATGTTATACGAACAGAGCGATTTCTATGAAGGCTTCAACACGTCGCAGCTCAACTATAAGTGGTCGCGTGAAACGTTTAATGTATTGGATTACTTAGCGACGACACTGTGCGGTTTCAGGTAGTTTGTTTTTAGCTTCTGTATTATGCAATGGTTCCTTACATGTTAATATTGATTGGTATATCTATAAAAAATACAATTTCTATCATGTATTCTAAACTAATAACATTTTGTAATATTTTCGATCGTGTAATAAAACATTATTAAACAAGCAACTCTATTCTCGATATTTATTAGAGATAACGTATACTACACGTAATATGAATAAGCAGCCTTATACGGTCGGCGATAATTCTGTTATATCCATACATAGGCCATATATGACGCAAGAATCTTACTAAAACGTGCTATAGTCTTAGGGATAGGTTTTATCTAGGTCCGTATTGTGTACTAGTCGATCTCGACGAGCATAAGTCACAAGGCGGATTTAGTAGTAAAATGTGCCTAGCACTTGTTATTCCGCGCGAACCTCTCCACGGCACGACATCAATCAGGCTGTCAGCAATCACTCCTTGCTTCACGTAAAGGAAATAAATCAGTGCCTAATGAGCGGTAAAACGTTCACACTGACCACTCAGATAATATCTTTTACTAGAAAAACCGTTACAAAGTTGGCACGATCCGAGAGTGGGCGAGGATCTATTACACTTATATTACATGACAGTGATGCTTGATGGATACCAAATATATGTATCCAACTAAGAAGTAATCAGTTGATGACACGGAATTCACACAATATATACCTATATATATATATATCACAACTGATTGCTCATTAGTTTTAAAAACCTATTTTAGATTCATGATATCATAGAGACGTGTTTAGTTTGGAAATCGATGTAACTGTGTAAGCAAAGGAGCCTTCGAATTTGCAGACAAATGTTTCCCCAAATGAAGTTCCGCGTATCTGGATTGGATGCTAAAGCAAAATATATTCTCCTCCTGGACATCGTAGCCGCTGACGACTACCGATATAAATTTCACAACAGGTAGACATGACGCCGGTCCATCAATACGCATCTCATTAAGAAACCGAGAGTTTGGTATAACGTACCAAACCAATGGTGAATATCAAACTGGTGGTTCATACCAAACTGCTGGTTCACGGCTCATATAACTGTCACTGAACCTGACCGCACGTTGATTGGAGAAAGCTAACGTTACACGCTTGTACGTAGAGCTTGTGATCTTCACCACATTGCACTAGTTCCCACCAATTTGGTAACAAAACTGTTAATTGCCTCTTAACAATTACTGCCATCAATTTAAGGGCAACGACATCACGAAAGTGAACGCCTGGAATTGTCCAACGATTAAGGATTCAACGCGCATCCAATGGGTAATATCATTAAAATATCTCTGTCTTAAACGCCGCTGCGGTGAAGTAAAAAGCGCTCCGTGCGATATAGAAGGCGAGAAATAGAGACTATACATTTCATTGAGATTATATAAAACAATATTGCTTGTTACACTCGCTTCGATATATCTAAGGCGTCACTCAAATCAATAGTCATCGTATTTGATCGTGTTCACTGTTTAATTTCTGATGACAAGATAAGTTGTTCGCTTTATGTCCGACCGGCGAGGGACAATCGGGCCTCAAAACCGCCGACGCCAAGGTTTGCCAACACCGAGATGCGACCGATAAACTTCAGTTTAATATCCGTTAATTAATACGACTCGACCATTCTGATCGAAAATTCGACTGTGACTCAGCCGCCATCCGACAAAGAGATCATCCATCTAGAGATGTTAATATTATAATTAATTAATTATTACAAATTGTTCTCGTATATATTATACGTCGGAATTATCTTTCGGTTCAGTTGTTTGTGAAATTTTAATAAGATTTTGTTGGTGTTCTCGGAGTTTAGATCCTTACTTGTAAGTCACATAAATTCACGTGCCACGGTCACGTTTCGCGACGGCAAACCACACAATGGACGCATCTCACCGTTTTTGGTTAGTTTGGCGGACACAGTTTTTGACTAAATACTTTGTAACACCTTACTAAGGTTTCCGACATTGATTAGTCCGCAATCGAATTCTCGGTATAAAAAAAGCCATATAAATTTTGTCGAATTGAAATTTTTATTTGTATAAATGACGAAAACGAAATTAGCAAAACTTTGACGTGAACGTGACTAATGAGTGAGATCACAAGCTAAAGTGCAGTTCGCTAAGAACGAATAAATAACAATAACTAGTATATCGGCATGTCTCACAATCGACGTTATGTCAAATCGCTGACGCTAAAAACGAGTCCCAATCCATGTTTTTCTCTCGTATTGCTTGCAGACGTATGTTTCCTGCCTACAAAGTTCGCGTTTCTGGTCTTGATAAAAAAGCAAAATACATTTTGCTAATGGACATCGTAGCTGCCGACGATTGCAGATACAAATTCCACAACAGGTATAAATCAAATGATGGAGAATTAAATTAAAATAAGAGTTTTTAATCGGGGGAAGTTACTTTGGACCCAGGGTTTGAACTTATTTTAATGTAATTCGTTGAAAGAACTGTGAGGCAAGAAGCATGCGTGCTAATGTGAATATGGTAGGGTGCTGCGTGGCGTTTCGTATTGACTTTAATAACATCAAACATCTGACAGTGTCCTCTACTGATAATGAACCGGATATTCTATAAGAACAATGTCGTTTCTGAACTTGGACCGATCTCATTTCAAATCTTATCACGTATCGTTGGCCCATTTTTGAACCGTCGTTTCGTTGACGCTGATTTATCTTTCATTGCCAATTTCTGTTCCGCTCTACGCAGACCTCGTTTATTCACATTGCTTTGTAATCTATAGATTGCTTTTCTACGACTATTTTATAATAACCCATCCTATGCATGTGCCTGTTTTATAATTTATCACCTAAATTTAATGCCTAACAATGCATGCACTTCGTTTTCATGAGGACATTTTTTTAATTAAATAAATAATTTCATGCTTTACCAAGTTTCTGACTTTTAAAAAATATATATTGTTTGTAACGTCATAACCTTTATAATTTATGCGGCCACCTGCCTTGGAGCTTGGTTCATTTTAATTAAAAAATAATTTCACTTTCATTAGTAGTTAATTAGTTTTAGGCAATCGATGAGGCTTGATAACATTGTCCGCCATTTTGGAGAATATATGTATATGTTTCTTTCCGGAGTCGGTGGATGGTAGCCGGCAAGGCTGATCCAGAGATGCCCAAGAGGATGTACATCCATCCCGACTCGCCGTCTACAGGCGAGCAGTGGATGCAGAAGGTCGTCTCCTTCCACAAGCTGAAGCTTACTAACAACATCAGCGACAAACATGGATTCGTGAGTACCAGCTTCTTTAGATAATACGGAGTCAATGGATTTAAACGCGTATCATTAAAAACACTAAATAAAAAATAAACAAAATACAACAACTTTTATAGCATATTAAAAATTAAAAAAAAAAAATCCCTCGACTCCGTTTGCCCGTGTATGCTCATGTATTCCATATCATTGTATTGCTTCCATCATATCTATTTATAATCATCTTGTACACAAAGTCAGTAAATTACCCGTGTCAATACACGAAACTTACCCAATACAAAACCCCAAATTTTTATAGCAGCAAAAAGTTTTAATTCTAGTGATATTATAATTAAAAAAGGTCGGGCTGGATCTGTCATCGGGCTGCGGGGGGCCATTGTGTCCGTCATGGCTATTAGGATATTTACTCTGTGCCTCTATAGATTATCTATGCACCCGTCTATATGGCATTAATGTTACAAGGAACAACAATAACGCATTGTAGTGGGCTTGTTATTTATGAAGTATATTAAAATTTAAAGCCATACTTCAAAATACATTTTATATAATATCATGCGTATACAATTTTGTAATCTGTCTCATATAGTTAATTAATTAAAATACTTAATTACTAACATTAAACATTTATAAGTGAATTAATGTTTGAAAAAAACCGTTTCACCTGTCCTAAGTCGTATTTGCTAATATTGATAAATCGGAACCCTCGAAACTAGAAAATACGACGTTGCATTTTGAATTTTATTTGTTACCCAATTAAAATCGCTTTCCCTTTTTGGCTGTCACCCGTTTGACTTAGATCTTAAATAAGATTAAGATTAAGTATTACGAATATCAATCTGTGAACTGTACTTATAAAATGTTCTACAAGTTAATGAATGATTTGGTACGGAATTCAAAAAGATATGCATTAAGATTTTTATCTACATTTATCTTGTTAAGGGAAGTCTGATAGTGACACAATGGCTCATTACGGACAATATTAAATTATAGCACTGTTCATATTATAGATTTACGAACGATATTATATCATTACATGGGATTTATTAATCGAAAAGCCGATTACAGTCTAATATCATTGTATATGGCAACATTTTAAACTAATCCATATCATATTAAATTATTAGAATATTGTAATGCGGTCGGGTTTAAAAACAATCAAATTATATGTCTGAATGATTCCCAAGTCACCCTGTTTATCGATTAGCCAGGTCACATCGGTACTCAGCAGATTAAGCAATGCAAGTCAGGCTTAAATTCTCGCCATTCTGCAAAGTGCTACGCCAGTTTATAGATGAATAATTTTTCGATTACCTAGGGTAACCTGGATGCACTTACCGGACATATTTCGTGAGGGTGAGCAACGTACGCGTCTTACGCTAATTTGTTAACGTCATTATTTGAGACAAAGGAAAGTAATATAATATATATAATATTTAGATTCACACAATTCGGACATCCTATAGATACGTAGGTTTAAATTTATAAAAAACGCTACCGAAAACAAAACCGACTAACATAATACACTCCGATGCGTTTATGTTGCCGCGATCGAATCATAGATAAAGTTTTTTTTTTTTAAGCTGACGAACGTTTGTTTTTTTTTTTTTTTTGTTAAGTTTTCGTGTCAGGTCTTTTGTCTTTGACGAGGGGTAATTGAAATAACGACTGAACGCGGAATGCTCAGAATTTCGGAACAGCTGATATAAGGAGCATTTTAAATTAAAATTTATATGTTTGTGTCGCTTGTATGACGTTTGTAATAATAAATCAAAGGTATGATATTGTCAACAGAGGTAATATTTTTAATCAATTTTTTTTAAGTCAATAAACTATTAATTATACTTATTTTTTAAATCGAAATCACAGACTTTTTTTTTTAAATATGGTAATTAAAAAAACACAATTTTTGACATAGTAACAGGTACAAGATGACCGTGATAGGCCGACAAACATCGTCCTTTGTCTTTTTCATTTTACATGCCAATACTGGTGTAGCCGTCGATTTTTCATACAGATATTATCAATTACAAAAAAACCTTTACGTTTAATTTTAATTCTGTGTTTATATCGTAACGAAAGGAATTTGTGTCATATTTTTGTGTTATTAAAATTTTATGAAGTTATTATTTAAAAAACACATGTTCATCGCTTATTTATATGGATATAATATTTTTATTATATTAGATATTGTCTCATTCAATTTTCTTCCGCCATCCCAATACTCTATCGTTTTACGGCAAGGGTTTGAGACCCTTGGGGGAACGGAGTTCACTAATAAATGAATAAATAAAAATGCTCCGTCAAAATTTATGCCATTATTTTATAATTACTAAAAACTCCATGGTGAAACCTTTTCGTTTTAATGTTGTTATTCGTAATGTGGTGTCATCATATATATAAATATATATATAGATAGATATATTTTTTTATTTCTTAATACTTAAAAGGTTGAGAAACAAAGAGCCACAAGTTAAAGCCAGCATTCGTATCGATGATGCGGCTTCATCAAATCAGGTCCCTAAGTAGATATATTGTCGGCAATCAGGATTATTTACAATACCCTCAGTTTTTATTACAACGCTAAGATATAAATTGGCGTGTCGTCAATTATAATGACATTTTAACTCTTTAACGGTCGCCAAAAGCGTTTATAATTATAGGATTAAAGATGGCGCCTGAACACCTTTTATTGGGCTATTTAAGACTCGAGCATTAATTTTTAGAGCTGTAACAATAATACCAAGACATCTTTTTAATAGTTCTTCTTTGTTATTAATATACTATCGACTTATTGAATGTACACATAGTTTTTTTTTTTTTGAATTAACTACTAAGTTATAAGTGTTTTAATGATATTATGAAATTATTATTTAAAAGAGTTGGTAATAATTTTAAGGAGTTCCCTTTATAATGCTCTTGTAACAATTATCACTTCGTTATAATTAGGAATGATGACAGGAAATAAGAATATTGTACCACGGCTAGTGTTATTATATTGTGCCTATAAATATATATTATGTATAAACTTATAACGTTTGTGTCTGCGTAACCAAGTGTGATACGCAAACGAAAATCTCTCCAAATAACATGAATCCACATCAGCTAAACTTGGCTTCCGTCCAACAGATAGCACGAGAGTTGGGCTCAATCTATACATGAATACGTGTTCCAACTACGTACCAAAACAAGCAACTATATTGTAGTAGCGTTTTTTACGTTGCATTCCCAAATACCCACCAGCAAATTAGAGCATATCAACACGAATCAGCAACTTGTGTTACAAAGAGTAATAAAAGCTCACCGTTCCGATCCCCGCTAAACGCAGCTCGTTTTTACAAATCAAAACATCTTGAACATTCACAATGAATATCTCGCCGCTGGGGGTTATTTCTGAGGCTTGTACGTCATGGATGACGAAAAGGACCGTCTGCCCGTTTTAATTGTAAAGGGCTAATCCGCAGCCGGTGTCCTTCGAGCGTCTAATTCACTTCAAGTAGCTCATTGTGATCCGCCGGCGTCTTCCCGCCCGTGAATACAGCTGCACCGAACACCCAAGGCTCGAGCATTTAAAAATTCGCCAAAGCGACCCCTAATCGATGTTTACCATTAATAATCTACAAACAACTTTCCCTCACCTTGAAAACAAACAAACGGATTGAATAACTTGAAGGTCTCGAAATGTTTCAGAGTTATGAAATACTTTGGAAGTTTTTAAGCAAACTGTGAACTTTACACCAGTTTTCCGATAGCGAAATACCTACTGGGATATAAAGGCCGGCAAACCGGTGCGCTTGCTTGAACAAGAAAGGGCATATGCTACGTAATTTATATACAGTTATTGATCAAAAGGTGATGTCCTTTGGGAGGCATCGAGGCATCTCAGCGATCGGTCCCTCACAAATTGTTCTCTATTAAACGGGGGCGATAAAATCTTGGTTGTAAGTGGGCGAGGACCGTCTTACCGGTTCGATTGATGATAGGGTTGTAATGGATTAATTATCGAGTGTTGTGGTCGCGGTTATCTGAACAGGGAACTGCCATGGTGCCTGAATACACTTCAAGGGGTTCAACTCTTGCGTTTAAGGTAGGTAGGTAGCCGCGTCTTTGTTTTTTGCTAAAACCCGCCACCTGCTGAGTTCTGTTATTCCCGACGCAAGACTAAAAGACTTTCAGTAAAGGCTAAACACGATGTTATTCAATAAATACAAAATGACTTATTTGATATTAATCCGCCTACTGTATGATTCAATTTCGGCTAAGATTTTTGGTCTTTTTAGTAATAACCTTTTATCCGACGCTATATTCGTAAGGCTCTAAAAGATTCTTAAGAAAGGATTGTGTCTATAGTTAACAGTTGAGTCGTAAATTTTAATCCTGTTTGGCTCCTTGACTGTTGTAGGTTGAGGTAAGCCATTTTTTATGAAGCTTTCAATTGTATGGAGGCGCCGGTTAGATGTTAGGCATGCAGTAGCGCCAGATATGTCATAATAACAAAAAAGATGCCTTATTTTAATTGATACTCCAAAGAATTATATTTACGTCACATACATTTCGTACATTAATTCTATTTCGTATATTGTATGTGGCATAAAACTGTTATGGAACTGAACACTTACTTGCAAACATGAAGATAACTTTCATATGTCACACGTCTATTAAATTCATATTAAAATTTTAACTTACGCTGATAACGGATCCGACATATAAAATTTTATATTTTTAAAAAGGTTTTATTCCACTGAATCATTGTTTGAAGCCGCTGTATATTGTTGTAACTCAAATCAATATCGTTGTATTTAACGAATAATAAAATGTTTATAAAACGTATGGAAATTTTTTATTCACCAGTTGGATGTAGATTCCAGATAGAGTAACAGAAATGAGTAACTTATGTACATTATAATGTGGATGTTGATTGTATTAATGAATATCTTAATTAATAAACATAGTATGGTCTTCATTGGTGATTAACAGCAATTAACGTAACATTTACACAATATCCAGGTCAATAGATACGGTGCGATCTATCTTTGTATAATTACCGACACCTGCCACTGACAGCTAAATGATGACGAGTTTATAATCACACCTAATATAAATAAATACATGTATATATACGTATCACAGATTTTATAATGAGCTTTGTATATTTAGTTTAGATATAACTCAGATTCCTCACCTTACAATGGAGCGAGTGTAATGTTTATAAATTACTACAAGGATCAAAGGCGCATATGTCAGTATGGTGTGACATTCTGTGTTACAATGTATGTCATATAGATGTTTTACTGTGAACTCGGTGAGTTTTTGTCCAACAGTTGTTTCCGACGATACCTATAATTCTGAGAAGAAATCGTTAAGAACATTTCCAACCGTATGCCTTACATTGTTACGTTCCGGACGCCCTCATAGATACTTATTGTCCACATAATACTTAATTTGTATGTAATTATTTCCTTTTTAGTGAAGCCTGCAAATAAATGAAATTATGACAAAAAACTGACATCGGTTTGATGTTTAATTTACATATGTAT
The DNA here is from genome assembly GCF_018135715.1 of Danaus plexippus. NCBI lineage: Eukaryota > Metazoa > Arthropoda > Insecta > Lepidoptera > Nymphalidae > Danaus > Danaus plexippus. Next base: position 13,112,593 of record NC_083559.1, read on the forward strand.
ATTAAGTCGTCCTCTTTTAATGATACGGACTTGTTGCTTTTTACTTGCATTACAGATTATTCGTGTTTTATAATGTCCATGACCTACAAGCGTAATTAAAAAAAATTTGGTAATCACAGCTATATGATTTTATAAATTAAAAACGCTCCCGAAAATCCACAGATAAAATATTTTTGGATGAATAAAAATCAAGTTCTTTTCTTCATTATTGATATCTGTCTCATATTACACGCTAAGTGCTTTTTTGACCAGGGCCACTAAATCAATATTTGATATCCACAGTTAACATATGTTGCATCGGATTGTGAAACAAATCTAATAGTCAAAAGTAAGGATGAAAATATTTGGCAAGCAATAAACCAAAACTATTTTGAGAGCCTAAAACATTAATACTTAATTAACACAATTTCTAGAGAGGTTGTCTACAAAAAAAAGAAACTATATTGCGTGCAACGAAACGTGCGTGTCATATTGTGCCTGAGCGGCGGCCATTTTGTCGACCGAAAATTGGCGGGAAAATTGAGAAAACGACACTCTTGTGAGTTATACACAATGCTGAAATAAATGGATTAATTCAAATTACCAAATATACCGCTACCTATCTTTTTGAAAAGGCACAAAAATAACAATATATTATTTGAAATTTTCATTAAAAATATTCAAATCTGTAACAAAATATTTCAACATTTATTTTTATAAATACATATTATATAAAATGAGTATTCATTTCATATATATATTTAATACATAAAAAAAAATTGTAAATCTGAATTCAGACTAAATTTTTTTAGCTCTTGAATTATTTTTGTACCAAATAAATAATAATGAAACATCTCTATTAGTAAAGTAGAAGAAATTAAAAGTTATATAGAAACATTTTTATGTATTGGAACTTGGAAGTTAAGGACATCGAATTAGGTACTAATAAGTTGCAAATATAAATAACAGTATCATTATATGAGTCTATGTAATATACTTCGAACATTCAGAACGGTTGAACGTACTTGAATTACGACAAATTACTTCCTTGGATATTTTTTGAAGACATTACGATTATTAAAGTTTCGCAATAAAAAGAGGCGGTGGTTGAAAATCCCGTAATATAACCACAAATTCGGAAACACTCGAGCTGCTTTTATTTTACCTTTAATGCCAATAAAACCGTCATCGGGAGAATAGTTTCAAAAATTCAACTTTCACAACTCACCAAAAACTGTATGACTATAAAATGTCCGATAGAAGTGGAAACGGTATTGGGATGGGCCGGAGACACGCATGTATCAACCAGAACGCCAGACCCCTCTTACCCCGTGTATATCTTTCTTTTAGCTTCAACTCGCTACATTTAAATCATTACACAGATGTCAGAATAAGCTGGTGTTCTCTAGTCGAGGGGGAATTACCTATTAAGTGGGGGTGCTAAACTAACGATTCTCGTGTTGTTCTTTTTATGCCGGCCATTTGAATGGCTGACTATGTAATTTAGGTGTGAACTACTTGTTTGTTTTAGTTATGGTTAATGTCACACATATTTTTTTCAATACAAACGCTGTACACGTATGTATGATCAAACACGAATGTTCTGTTTCTGAGCGTGATAGCAACATGGCGAAACATTCGCCATTTTCACTACAAGTAGATCCTCAAAACTAGTTACAAGTTATAATACTTGTAAACTAACATAACGTTCGTTTAAACAATAATAAAACATCGGTTATGTGTAAGTTGTTCATAAAACATAACACAATAAAGGCATGCTATCAATAAATGCTCCAATAAACTGTATATATTACGAGGAACATGATTCGTACACAAGAAATAAATTCACTTGGAATACAAACGGTGACACGGTGTCCCATAAGCCGGCACCTACATGTCAGTTTGCCGTTTCTAATAAAACTTTATATCGACAAGCGTGGCGTGAGATCAACTAGATAGCCATGGAAATTTGTGACGTACACGTTCCAGTGGAACAGCGGACTTCAGGCCAGGGATAAAACGGTTACGTGAACTGTTTTATCTTCAATTAAACAATATTTGTATCCCACTTTCATAACGAAGCGTCTCTAAGTAAAGTCAAATAAGTCTGCTCACGGAGCCTATATAACTAACATCTACATAACGTTATATTTTTCATCAATTAGTTTACTGCATTTAAACGGCATGTCGAAAACTATTCGAGCGTAATTCACAATAACATTTCGTTCATCGGATTAAACACATATTTCAGCTAATAAACGTATACGTTGTTTCATATTTACACCATTATTCAAAATTTCCGATCTAAATATTTAAAGTTGAACAATGTAATGTGCGGCTTGTTGAATCATTTGTCATTTTTCACACGCGACTGTAGAACTTGTCGCATTAGTAATACATTATAGATTACCGCGCACCCATTTGATAGGAGGCAAACAAATAGTTATATACGCTGTATTCTTCCGCCGACAATGATATATGTTGTGAGCTTGATGAATATCTGAAGGAGTAATGTTTCTGCCATATATGCGGTTACAATATTGTCAAAAAACCGAAGCGTTTTGGCTAGAAACGTCGATGTCAGCTCTAGCTTTGAAATATGACGTGAGACGTCAACCCATCAATTCGCCGGTCAATTTGAATGGAAAAACCATAAAAGTGACAAGGTTGACACAGCACTCCCGCTTTACCGCTCGATATTAAAATTATATACAATTGTCACGGTATTTGTAACATAGTTTATGTCAACCAAATATTCAGGTGAAGTACATTTTAGAGTGCGTAGATAGATGGAGCATTTTAGTCGTTCTTATTAAATAATGAACTGGAAAAATTTATCAGTTTTTTCCTGTCAAATGTCCACTAATTCGTTTCTAATAATCATTAAAAGTTATATCAATATTCAATAAGAATTGCTAGTTTTTGGAAAATTACATTATTAATATGTTATATGTACGTTATATCCCGCGACTTTACCTTCACAGTTGTACCTCATGATTGATTTTAAGACGGCTGTCGATATTAACATTCAATCAAATTATAATACATACAATGATATAGATTTTTTTATGATCACACAACCGAGAACTATCGGTTCATTAATACCTACTCTCATTGTGCTGGAAATACATTCGCTGATGATTTCATATTTATGCATTTGTTACAGTTAACGTATTATAAGAATATATATCGGTATATAAAAATCTCTTCCTCATTTTTCCTCTTACATTTATTTTTACATTGCGTCTTTTAAAGAGCACAGCGATATTTGCAAAGAATTTCAATTGAATTCGTCCCAACGTCGTAAATTCAAGTTTTTTCTTTGAATAAACATTGCTTATTTTACGGCACTTTTACCTAAATAGTCTTTTTGAATTTAAATTTAAATATTTGTTTTTATAAGAAACCATTTTATTTAACTTCATTATTTTATATATTTTTATTATCAAATAGAAATAATAGAGCCAGTAGTATTACTACGTATAATTTTCAATTAAAATCCGATTTAAGTGAAAATGGGTCACGTGTTAATAAAACAAATTCATTTTTTTATATAAAAAGACGCCGAAAACTGTATATAACAAGAAATAGATTTGCTTTAACGTTTAGTAAAGTGTATAAGACAAAGAGTTCGCAGCATCCCCGTCTCGCAAACTCGCGAGGAATTCGCGACGCTCTCAATATTTTTATGAAATTGCCAGTAGCCCTCACACCTGTGTCTTCACTCGTGAAAACGACGATTATTTTTTTGTTATATTTCCCGTATACAAATGTATTTGATATTCCCGTTTGTTTTGTCGCATATTTTCGTGGGGGCGTCAATATACTTTATGGAAATATTAACAAAACATTCCATCCGTGTGTTCGTGTTGCAGGCTTTCCGTTTGAAGTTCACCCAATTGCTTTATCAGGTGATTTCGCCAACTAAAAGGACAAAACTATTCGCGTTGACGTGAAAACTTATTGAATATATATCGCTCGTAGCTCTTCAACATAGAGAAGTACAATTATTTGAATTATTTTTTGTCATATTAAGCCTGAAAGGAATGCCAGCATTTATTGGAATAGTTAGTGTAGTTTATTAATCAATATAAAGCTAGATAATGACGTGAAGCTTATATAAGTGAAAATAAGGAACCGAAAATCTAATACCCATGGAGACTAAGCTCAGGAATAAAATTTAATTACTGTCTCTGTGCTGGGCAGCACCTGCCTAGGCCAATGAAGAAATATGAAAATTAAAAATCTGTGGGTACATTTAAACATTTACAGGACCTATACCTATAGATGAAGATAGTACTATCAAGTGAGTACTTTGACATTCGTTGAAGGGTCGTATCAAGATTGAACCAACGAAATGATTGTGTCCGGTCCTGATTTATAAGAAATTAAAAGATTTTTTTTTTATTATGCGTACAGTATGCACTTAATTTCGTACACACATTTATTACACAAGACATGGTTATATTCGGTATAATGTTGTTATGTAAGGAGCTATTATGGAAGAGTAATTTCTAAATGAAATGATTGTAAAGCATCCCAAAAGACAGGTAGCTGAACTCGTTAAGATAACGGACGAATTTTAACAAAGTAACATCCTATGGCGACCTCACAAGTAACTGTGTGGTAGGTAGATTACGTCTTATTAAATACTCCAAATTGATAACTTCGTTCTAGCTTTTAGCTTATATTATACACAGTTTTACCTTGTAAGTAGCCATGTTGTTTTTTTTAAGATTCTTAAATCAAGCACTGGTTTGAACGTATTCTGCCAATATATAAATATGAAAGGCGTGAACCATCCAGCACATGTTTTTTTCATAATTGAGTAAATTGATATTAATATAATTTGAATTTTTAAACAAGTATATTAGTAGCAAATATAATGTGGAGGGAATTAAGTTTTGTAACGTAAAACTTAATTAAAAAAGAGAGATTCGAATAAAAACAATAAAAATAACAAAAAAGTTTGTGTGTGTGTGAGTGAAGTCTTAAAGCGATGATAAGACGCAATAAAAAGTCAAATTTAAACGCAGCCTCGAAGGCTCGGTGGTCGACTAGAACCTCCATGGAGTCGTTGAATAGAATTTTTTGATTAAATATAGCAATTTTTTTATTACAAAAAATTATTAGCTTAAACAATGTGGCTTTGTAAGTGAATAGAAACTTCTCATTCCTTCCTCTATTAAATATATATTTTTTTAAAGTTCCAAAAAGCAATATACCATATAAAATCGAGCTCAACACGTTTCCACACCACCCATTTGGATCAGACATACGTTTATCTCTAATACCTTATCAACGGGAATATTCTTGTGAATGCCCAAGATTATATTGAAAGCGTATCTGAGGAGCCAGCGGCGGCATGAAAGGGTTGAGATAGCGTTAAAACACTCATTTGTTTTGTCACCCGGCCCTACCACCGGCATGGATGTCAGGCGGACGGATACGGTATATAGGAATGGAGGGGACAATTTTTTTTTTTATTCCGTCCTAATAGTTTACTGCGCCACGATCCACATCGTTCAGATTACACCAAGTATATCGCACTCTTTCATATGAAATTATTTTTAATTTTTTTAAATTATAAATTTACGCTCATTCTCGACGGAGTTTTATAAATGTTTTTTACGATAAACCTCTCCGGACATACTAATTGCTTAACATTTAGCTGATAAATGAATGGTGCGAACCACACAAGATGCCTGTACGATGTATAAAATCGACATCTTAAATAAATACAAATTACTGACGTTTTCCATGAAGTAATCATTACAAAACATTAGAGCTGCGTCCTCAACGTGATCTCGACGGGTACTGACTTTATTAGTTCTCTTACCATCTGATCTGTTGCATTACAAACTACAATTAGCTTTACCTAATCGAAACGCTGACTGCCATTCGCAATTACAGACGTTCATCGTTACGAAATGTTTGTTATAACTTAGTTGTGAAACGTTAATTGATTGAGTGAAATTAATTATAAAAATATATAACAATTAAGCCAAGCGAAATAGAAACACCTACTCATGGTGAGTGGACGTCGCATGACCTGGAAAATACTTACATCTAGACACGCACTTCTGATTAATTACGATAACTAGGAACGTGAATATGACTGATAGAATAACATTATATACATTTATAGTCAATGTATTTTATATTATATATTTATTAGGTAATTACAACACGAAGCTAAACACTCGATGATTAATGAACAATTTAATATTATTAGATTTTATAATAAAAGTTAAAATCAAACGTTTGATATGTCATGTCCATTGTTTCGTTGATCCGTGGCATTGAATGTTTAAATATTTTTATGTAACCACTTGTTTCAATGTGGGCTATGAATGAAGAGATAATCTGAATGCTGAGTCTTGAGTGTTTTTAAATGTAACGACAGATTATAAACGCAACAAATAGCTACCGAATACCGGCAGCGAGCAGTCTTAACCAAATATATGACCTTTTTGTAGTCAATGAACTTTCAACATAAAATGATTTCGATTTGAATTTATTTAAATAAACTATTTCTCATTTGATCCTATAATTAACGGTGTGCAAAATCTAGACGCACTGATACAATGACGTAGTGCCATATCTAGAAAGGTTACTCGGACTAACCTTTTCTTTTTTCTCTGATCCATATCCATTGTAATGCAATGACTATCTGAAATTATTAAATACATCGCATTTAAGAGCCTTTTTGGTGATTCAAATTCTTATTAACATAAAAATCAAAAAGGCCGGTATTAAATAATGATTTACGCAAATGAAATTTCACTAAACATCAGTTGCATTTAAGACGGGAAACCTGACCGAACATTCATTAATTGAATTGCAATAATAACCGGAATAAATATAAGCACGAATAAATTCTACATATAGACGGACCTATAAAGAGGTCTTTATGCTAAACAAATCGGCCTCCTTTGAGGTCTCAAACGTACCGCGATTAAATGCCTTATTTTATTTGTCGTTAACTGTTTTCGGCAAGGAGTAGTAATTCAGAAGTGCAACAATCTCGTAATTCAAATTGCTTTATGCCTAAACACACTAAAAATATTAAAAAACACACGTCGAAAATGATGAAGGAATTAATTTTGATGTTAATGAAATTCGCCATAGACAATTATTAAACATAATAGAAATTAAACTAATATTTTCGGTGGTACACCGTGATGACGGTTGCTGCAAAGTAACCGAAACTTCGGTACTGTGTAGTTAAAAATAAACGCGTAGTAAATTCGAAAAATATTAGTTTTATATCAATGAAAGTCGTGGAAGTCTTATACATCATAAATAAACGTAATTTTTAACGTACATATACTATAAATGATGCTTACTGATCACGACAAGACTATGTTATGTGCCTTTTTCGTTTTTTTTTTTATACCTTTTTTGATTTAATTTCAAATCATGAAAATAGAATTCTTTTAAAAGAATCACTGAGAATAACTCAGAAACGTTTCTATACGTTAAACAATAACAGCTTACTTTATTTTTTACTTATTTCATTGTGACATGTATTTAGAATATTCTATATTACCCTCACAGAGACGTTTAATTCAATGTTTGCGTAGGTAAATATAAATGGTTTGTATCCTATAAATTATTTCCGTATTGCAACCGAAGCGGTCTTTAAAGAGCTTACAAACATTTGTACTATTTGTTCATTATTATTGTGCCTCTTTGGTGGAATAAAACTATTATACGTAATTAATAATTGTACTGTGTCCTTGATTTATTGTCTGTGCCATAAACACCACAAAGACCGGAGGAGGAGTTACGACAGATTATATGTATATTATTAATACGTTTTAATTTTATGAATAGGATACATATTTCATAAAAATGAACTAACTATGAAATGTTAATAAAAATAATATATTGATATAATCCTTAATAATATTATTAGTGAATACGTTTTTTAATTAAACTATTTATTTTTGTGATGAACAAATTACCGGAGACCACGGTACAGCGTCTTATCTCATAATTGTCGAAATTTGAACACGTTTTAACGTTAATTGAGGAGAGCCCGCCAAGATTAGCCGATAGACGATTTATGGTCATGCGACAGAACATGCCCTCGCCCATGTGAACGAATGTTTACGAACGAACGAGTGAATGAACTTATTAAACAAGCGTTTATTATTTTGTTGTTACCTGTTTGATATTTAATAAAATAATAAAACTACTTAATATATATTAAAAAAAAATATATGAAATGTAAATGACGAAAAAAATATATTATATGTACTGAACAAGAAACTTTTGATGTTAAAAGAAGCGCGAAATGTTGAAGGTACTCAAGGTTTTGTGCTTTACTGACGCCCAAAAATTCTGAAAATGGGAGACAATAACTTGTGCCGTTAAAACAGCGTGCAGTAAAATTCGTTTTGTTGCTAGAGCTTCCTATTTTATACATGTACGCCAATTATCGGTACGTATAAAAATTTACAATGTGTTTTCAATTAATAAAAATATTACCAAAAACTATAAAATTATATAACACAATACTTTATATTATCAGCTTTCTGTCAACATAATAAAAAAAAAATATGCCGAATCATAGTTCATTGAAGTTTTATGATAAACAAGCGTCTTGTACTAAAAATAAATGAAACCTTTAGTATTTCTTACATTGCGACATTCATACAAGTTGTCTGACACGATGTCAGTAATTCTTTTGTTATAGAAACACAGCGTAGAATATTCTAGAATTTAGACGCTCGTTAACAATCCTCCATACATATGTGTAACTTCAATTCAATATCTTATATTGCAAGTGATTAATAAACAATTGAAACTAGCGACTGAATACACAAAACAATCGACATTTGTTTTTAAATAGACGACTTGTGTTTATCGTTTATTTTATCGATATTTCGTTTCCATCGATAACGACATCGCCTCCACTCGCGGTTTTCCGTTTTAAGTCCTCTACAATTAGGTACTCGATGATTAATAAGTAACAGACAATCACGAAGGCTAAGAACATTTTATATACGAACAAAAGGCAGCCACATATGCATCTATGTTTAAACAATGAAGGGACGTAGCGGCTTTTTAAAGCACTAAATGAATATTAATACAATTTATTAGATAATAATAAAGATAGGGCGCCATTGCGACGTGACGTAATAACTTAAGCCCCTTGCACACTGGTTGCAAATAATCCTAACCCTATTGTGATGTCACCCTAGCTGGATCACCCTCACTATGATGTATCACCTCTCGTACGATAGCAATAGAGTTTAAATTTGTGGAATAAAAATAACAAATAGCTATCAGATACGGGGGTGATGTTAAAATGTAATAATACATTGGTACGTATCGTTGATCTAGGAAATCATAAGCACTAGTGGCTACAGATTTTTCCGGTACTCCTACAGCTTTTATAACGAGCTCTCGATAACGATTTTTTTTTTTGTATTTTTATAACATTTCCATGTTTATTTACATTTTCGTTACGTAACCGAATCAAATAGCAAAATTCGCCGAAATTCTGTGATGGTCAATTAGAATGTGCAAAACGATAGAATTTTATTTTTAAAACATTAGGACCAAAAAGTATAGATGTGTTACCTTAGAGCGGGGATGATATTGTATTCTGCTAGGTCGATGGCATCACATCTGCAACCCTCTTCGAAGCCCACAAAACAAGATTTACAAAACACTAAATATCTAGTAATTTGTTATCTGGGGGTGACAAAGATCCCCTGCCTGCCATTGGTCGGCTATGTCACGCCCTGCTCGTGTTACCGGATTAGCTAGCCGATACTTGCGGTTACTAGCCTTAGAGATAGTGAAACATTGTTGGCCGATGTAAGTTTACTTTGTTACGGTAATGAAATTAGCTGATCTGTAATACGGGTCACAGCTGAATATCATGTTAAATATATGAAAAACTATCACGTCACACTTGATGCGGTAGTCCGAAATGGATCCGAAAAGAACAGTCCCGGATACAGAATGAAAATCACTTTATCTTAATTCCTTGGCAGCATATCACATTATAAATTAATTACGCTTCTCAAATTAATGCTTATAAATTAATTAAAATTATCAAAATAGTCGGCGAAAGTTAAAAAAAATATGTACGACTGAATTGTAAATTGATGCAATTAGAGACAAACTCACATTTCGATAAATATCTCAGTATTTAAATCTCACTATAAACTGAAATTAATATTAATATAAACTTACAGACATACGAATGATGTTAAACCTTGATTCGTTGATAAATTACATTTTAATTTAATACATTTGTCATTAGAATAAGTTTTTCAGCTTAGAGATATACTATGAAATAGTGTTTTATTTTTCTAAGAAGTCAAAATATAAATGCGAAAAATGTAGGGCGCTTAAAAAATAGCTTGTAGAAAGCATTCCTGGCATCGCGCAGTCGGTTCGGGCCTTAGACCATAATTGCCCCTTGGCGCCGTCTGGGTATCTTGCTTTTGTACGTTTTTGAACGATGCTGGCCCCTTTTGTTCATCGCTTGTTGGTTTTGGGAATTAGCATGTCTTATTAGCATAACTGTCAGATAAGACGTGATTGCTGTTTTAACAACTGACCGTTGCAAGCAATCGGACTCGTTTTAATTGAGATTTTCGGCGCTTAAAAAGCCACCCCACGCGACATCTACGTAATGATATTATCTATAATTAATTAGATTAAACAAACCATACATCTACTTACAAAATTATCTATCAACTAATGCTTACAAAGTTAACGAATATTTTTAGTACATTTCATTGATTAATATCAGTGAATATCGCCTTGTTGATGAGAATGTTGCTCACTTAGCAAGATGGTAATGAATTTTGTCTTTCATTATTCGCAAAACCAAAGACGATCTAATATTAAAAAGTTTAGACGAAAACACGAAAGTTTTGCTCATTATCTTATTTTTAGCTGTGTCCGAACTTATTTCAATTAAGAAAATGTATTATAAATCTGTATTATCACTGACAGTACACAAAATAAATAAAATATATAATCTATTATATCTACATGAATAAATTGTTTGGGTAATTGTTAATTTCCTGAATAAAGTAAAGGTATTCATGTTTATGTCAAATATAAATCAGGGTGTAGTCAGGCCGGTCCTCACTAAACGGTGGAGCTGGCTGATAAAATATGCGTCTGCGCGCGGTCACCGAAATGGTAATATTGTTAACAGGGAGTAAAATAACTACACGGGGAACGAAAAAGAAGAATTATGCATCATCTTGGGAATTTCTCAATAAGACGTGTGTGGGGACGACGCGGGCGCCGCCCCGCGGCGAATCGGTGGCGCCTCTATCGATTATTCGGGCCTCTCTGTCGGCCAGTCCCTCTCGCACGCGGGTGGCCTCAGACCACGGTGACCTCTTCAGCGTTTCGTAAACACCAAACCGTATCATTAATCTATTACGATCGTACAAGTTGAATCCGCTTTCATACTTCAAAGTTAACGGAGCTATGATATTCGATTTTATGTAGCGTAATTAGGTTCGACGGTTCGCTATGTTCGTTGTGTTCTCTGTTCTCTCCGCGTCGGGTCTCGGCGTATGTGCCTTTATTGGTCGATATCTCAGTTGGACATCTCTTTTAGATGTCACGCTGTGAGTCGTGATGTAGCGGACAATAAAAAGACTCTATTAGTTGTTGATATGCGTGTGTCGTCCGTGTCCAGTGTCCGAGTCTTGTTAGAGTCTCGTTGGCCCTCTGGCGTCGCAGAGGCGTGTCGACTGCGCGGGCGCGTCCGTAATATTTCGTCCAACTACTAATTACACACTCAACTCGATCCGGAGCTGATTAAGTTCTTGACATAACATTATTTCTCTTAATAACAAGTCTGTGTCCGCTAAGAACATAGTGTGGGTATGTCATCGCCGTTCATAAAATATGAATTATTGAATTAATGAGCTACTATGGAGCAATACTTAGCCCGCCCTGTCAAACTGAACCGGCCATAAATACTCCTCATACTTCTTAAAACAGCTTGGATAATGATCTGTTTGCTTTTGAAAAAATCATTTTTAGTATTCCATAGGTACCGACTAGTGTAGGCTGTACACACGCTATAAACATTATCCGAGGTATACACTTTGAAGTTTATAAGTATGTATATAAACGTGTATAGAGAAATTTAATTTCAATGAAAATTAATATTACTATGACATTATAACATTATCTGCTTCGTGCAAACAGTTGGAAGTTTAGTTGGGAATTATACATACATGAATATATTAAATATTGCTATATGTTGTTATTATGCAAAAACCAAAATAACAAACCAACAGCCTGTTATATTGAAAGAGATATAACAGTCAACGCTGACAGCTGATGTATGATAAATATCGATTATTGAGCACACCAACTGCCGCCTCCAGGCAACATAGATTAGGCGAGATTTAGATCTTCGACTTATCAAATATATATAACAATAAATAACGCCACACTAAATAAATATACATTAAAAACAATTAAGTATGTTATTATAAGAAATAAAAAACTAGTAATGTTAACAAAAAAAAAAAAACAACCAATCACAAACAATTAATTTAATTTGTTTTGTATAGATTTTATTTATTTCGTGGTATTATAACTCTAATTATAATAATGGAGAGCTCTGTCCGTCTCTACTCTGCCGTTGTTTGTTTTCCAGGCGAGAACTCCGCTTAACCCATCATTATCTTACCTTTTTAGGATTTATTTCCTTTTACAATGAAATTGATTTCAATAAAATATTATAAGCTGTTTGTTGCTTTCGTCTTATTTCACAATAAATAAAATTTTTGGCAAGCTTTTGAAATATAACCATTTATGTCAAGATAATCTATATTTAATCAAGTCGTATATTTATTAAAAAAAAAAAAAATAAACAAGAAATATAACAAAAAATAAATCACAACATTATCATAATATTATTAATAATCTCGAAAACAAAAATAACAGGAGTTACATAATGGAATATCAGAGAAAATGAAGGCTCCATCCAGCAGATTAAACACGAAATACAAAAAAATCACTGGCGCTTAGTAATGAGTGTTTATCGTAAACGTCAATTTTTAGTTAAAAATAACATGAGGCCGAGGATCCGGCCGAGCCAGCATCCATAAATCATTCCAAAGCAGACTTACTAAACTAATTCTCGCTCTCTGCCCACTGATGCTCTCCTCAGCCAGTATTTGTTTTACAGGCGAGAATTTGCTCAACCTATTATTACGTGTCGTTATTTTTTTTTTTTATTCAGAGGTAAGGACGCTCGGTTCGGTTTAATCTTTTGTTATATCCTCCACATTTATGAGTTCTTAGCCCCTTTATTACACTTTGATTGTCTTAATAATATTAAAGCGTTTGTTTCTTGTTAGTACATCAAACATCTTTCCTAGTGCAGTTGTGTTTTGTGCTTTTGCTTTTTATTATGTATTTATAAAGAGGATATTAAAGTAAGGATTTAAGGAATGTCAAAATGTTTAAAAGTATCTTGTTTAATATGTGAACCAATTGTGCCCAACTCCTGTGGATCCAACTCTCCGATGTCGTAAAACTTATACACCCGGATAATTTAATGGTGGTAGAGCCTGGCTGTGGTCAGTCGCTACAGCTCGAACATGGCTTGCTCGACCGGAAAAGTACAACCCTCTCACTGAAGGTCGGCGTGAAGCAGTCTTTAGTGGCTGCGTTTCGTAAGATGAGTGAGAGAGTCGGTTGCCATTTCCTTATTCCCACACTGCCCTTTTCCTCAACAATCAAGGTTGGCAACGCATCCGCATTGATGTTGCGGATGTCCACGGGCGACGGTCACTACTGCCGATCAAGTAGGCCGTCTGCTCGTTTGCCACCTTTCACATAAAAATAATAATAAAAAAAATACCACTTACCATTCATCGATAGCAAATACCTCAATTTATGTCATTATTTTAACTTCCTTCGATAATATTTTTTAACCAACATCGAATTATATATAAAACTTTTTTCTTAATTACAATTTCTGTCGGCGCATTTAATTCCAGAAACCTAAAGTTTCATCACTAACAAACATCGAGGCGAATCGTTAAAAAAAAGCACTATTATTTAATTATCTCAGACTTAGAATAATAGGAATCTATTTTTTACCGCCAACGAGAACATGGAGTGTCTGTTGATGGGGGGGTACCGTTGAAAAACATATAAAAACTCCGTTCTATAGAGACGTTATATGACATTCTTTCGCTGTAGGTTTATTAATTACAATAACGAATGTACACCTTATAAGTCGAGCATCAGAACGGATTCTCGTAAACGGTTTCCTAGAACTATATAATTACCGCAATGCGATGTTAATTACTCTACGTGTTAATTCCCTTATTTGTATCAACACGACCTTAAATAAGACGGCGTTGAATCAATAAAATCGAATAAAGATTACATGAGACCGTTGTCAGTAAATAGCATAATATATAACAATTTGGTAGAGGCCCATGTGATAGAGACGAACGCTTTTTCCTATTGCCACCTATAAATGACTCGTCCCGATAAATAAAACGATAAAACATAAATGACACTTAAATCATTGCAAATAACGTTGAATATTAGCGTTTTCTCAGAAAGATGACTTCTAGTGTTTTTTTTTTTTCTTTATTTATGCGGCGTGGACTTCAACGCTTAGGACATCCGATATTCAAGTCAGGCTGTGCGCCTTTGTTCTTAGCATACTAAAGTATTTCATTTTTCTCCTTCGTAGGAGCTCATCTATAGCCAAAGTCAACGGATGTTGTCAAAGTTGCTGTGGCCCAATCCATCAGCTAGTGCGCCCAGAGACCCCCACTCAGACCATTTGGTTAGTAGACATTTCATTTATTACATTGCCGAATTACCTGTTATCTAAACTGAAACGACCCGCGAGGGGGTCATAAAAAATGTATGATGAATTATACATAGTTAAATTCAGAGAAATGTCTATGAGTTATAAACAACAGAACGGAGCCTCAAAAAACCCAAAAAAAAAAAACTATTTCCGTGTCCTATTTGCCAAGAATCTTAATTAACTTGCATGCAATCGACGCCGTACTAAAAAGTAAATTAAAAACATCGTAACGAAACAACCGTCAAAACACGTATTTTTCCGATGACGCCCCTAACTACCATTGAGTGAGCATCGCTTGTATAATTTTTTAAAACGCCAAAAAAACTTTTATGGTGGAATCATAGCGGCAGATGTTAATGATTCTATTATTTATGGTCGAGCCTTTTTTCCAATTTCGACCCACCGGTAGGTAGACCCGCTCGCCTACTTCAGTGTCTACAAACAATTTAATATTAATTATTAGGTACATTATTTTATTATAATAACACAAACTACGCAACTTCATTACAATGTAGTGTTATCAGCAATTCACTTATGACGCCGGGAACACAGATACGTAAACGGTATAATTAATTGTGTAACAAATTGAAAGCCCATATCGTTATGCAGTCGGTAATGATTTATCTATTCTAAATATGATATCTATGTCATAATTATAGATGCAGTCTTACAATACTAAATAAAAGAGCAATAAATCACGATACCTTTATTACGCGACATTATTGTCTGCTTTAAATGCATTTTTAATCTGCGATGTAAATGTCAGGACAGGACTGATTTAAAACTGTCAGATCTCTTTGTTAGGTCGCAGTACTAACGACATTATTTGTTTTAATCATATCATTTACTGCCTTTAATGTCTCGATATTTATACGTGGAGTTCGTAAACAAGCAGTAATATTTGTTTAATAATAAAAAGTTTACATCACATTATAAAAGGATGGTATCGTTAGCCGTTCGAAGACAGCCTTCGGCGCCAGCGGTCATCATTCAGAGGTGTCCGTACACTAATTATAGAGAATAAAAACACCTCAACCCAAACATTTGTTGATACAGATAACATATATCATAATAACGACCCAATAACAACAGCCGTTGAGTTTATTCTCAGTTGATACTTAATCTGATATTAGGAAAAAAAATCTTCTCCGAATTGGCGTAAAAACTAACTAAATTTCTATATGATTAGGGGTATTTTTACTAAACTAACAAGCGTCAGATAATTATGGTTATAAATAATGCCACGTCGTTAGACAGCTGGCTGTGTTTCCGTATTTGTTTACTTCGACGTATAATGCTTTCAAACTTATGAGCATATTTTTTTTGTAACACGTGCCGTTAAAATGATATGTCGAGTTCTTTTCTGTCACGTACGGACGAATAAAGAGGCCGAATGCCCTAGTATGGTTTCAATATACTAATTACATTACTCGATGTTGAGAGGCGAGGTGGAGAAACATACACAACTCTGTTAATTTATTGTTCAAACATGTATCCGCCGGTTGATTACACACTGAAAGGTATACATTACTGATAACAGTTAATAATGTTTATCTCAAGGCGAAGTTATCTGCAATAAATTTGTGAAATGTCCTCGTCAAGCGAACCATACATTTAAGTTATGTCCGCTAGCATGAATACAAGTTTAAATAGCTTTATTTCTCACTAACATCGTCCGTACACAGAGTACGTATGTACTTCTGAATTATTTTCGCACTAAGTTTCATAATAAATCCGTTTTCTATACATGAACATGCGTTCAATACACCAATCAATTATACCCCCGCCCATGGGACGTAGAATGTTTGATGTTGTACCTTAAACTTTCAAGGGATGTTATTGATCAAAAGAATATACGATAGGCAATGAGATCACGCTAAATAAATAAACTCTAAGCACATATTTTGGTTTTAAAAATATATTTTATTTTGTGCCTGTTATAATATGATATTCAAGTGAGACCTTCTTTTATCAAAGGACGAGACTCGTATACAGACCATTATTGTTATTCAAACAATAAAAGTAATTGTTTTGTTTATAAAATATTGATCAAATAACTAATCTTGCACTATATAACTGTTAACACTCAATCTATTCTAGTTGGAATAACAATTTAAACCTGCGTCTTTCTTAAAAGCAATAAATTTTTAATTATCATTTTGAAGTAACCTCCAACAAGCAGATCAATTTCCATCGACCACATCGGAGACTTGAAGTACCTAATTTGTATAGGTCTGAAAGAAAAAACATGCTAAGGTCACTCGTATATAAAATTATCAAATCGTCACGGAGTATTCGTGCAACTTTATTATGCGTGTGAGTTGAATACAATTAGCTTACGTATTACGACTAGTCTCTTAACGGCGTTCCTTTGATTGATGACAGCCAGCATCCGATAAACCGTATAGGAAATAAAGACATATTTATGACAAGCGAGATAACCACGCAGCCATATACGAAGCAATTAAATAAAATGCCATCTAATTGATGCGTTAAATTTTAATACGTAAAAAATAAAGTCACCGCTGAACAACCATTACTTTTATCTTCGTATTCAAAACGGGAAACTGTTTAGATCTCCGCCAGGCGGAAAATAAAAAGCTTTACGTAACAAGTGTTTAATAAGTAAATGTGTTTTTTTTTAATAAGTGAGTACGAGATAGAATAACCCTCGCGAGTCGCGACACTAGAACACAAACACGTAAACAAAAAATGGAACGGTGATGTTGGTATCAGCGATATTGAGTTTAGCCGGAGACGCGCGTACCGGTCCAGATGAACAACAAACATATTAATAGAACCACACTCGACTATACCACAGCCGTCTACTGAATGAAGGTATAAAACTATAAAAAGCCTTTTACCGGGGCCGCTTAAAGCATCATCACTCAAGTATAAAATCACCGGCACATTATTATAACAGATCTACGAGGACCCCTAACACGGAACTCTTTGTTCTTTAAGAGGGATCAGTATAATTGGTCTACGATAGTTTGATGTTACTTGTAATTGCGGGTGGCAGCGCCACCGTCTTTATGGATTCCTGTTCCACATTTAAATGCGTTAATGCATTGGAAATTGGAAGCGGGCGTAAAAACGCTTTATGCAAAAATTGTTCAGCCTCTGTCGCTGGCTTGTCTATGTTCAGTAATTGTACTTAAGAGTAAGTTTGTTTTAATAGTTTGAAGGCTTTTGTTGCTGCTCTTAGCCCCTTTTTTCCTTATGCCGGTATTAATTCAGAACAGAAAGGGTATTAAGTGTACTGTTACTTTGTAGTATAAATGAAATGAGAACATTTGTTTTTTAACCGATTCCCAAATGGAAAATGTTTCCGGATCTTCTTTGACGGCGTTTCACGATTGTTGTTTAATCGTACTCAGCCTCTTTTTGAATACAAAAAAAAATATATAATTCCAAATATTTTTTTCTCATATAATTTCTACAATTTATAAAAATATCATCTATATATATCTAACATCTGTAGCAGCGTTTACTTTTTGCATAAAAATTACGGTGACATACAAATAGCGCACTTCAATAAATTATGACAATAAGATAGAATTATATTCGATAATATAGAAAATTGAAATCAAGGACAAACAAGAAAAGCATTTGTGATCTTATTGAAAATAGGACCATTAACGCCATCTATTGGTGAATCGAAACAAGTCTCAGGGCTTTATTACAAAATAAATATTTAACAATTAAAGAAATAATAACGAAATATTTAGTACATTTAATTAGTTGAAAGAAATCACTGCAACCTATGTTTGTATTTAAAAATCATTCTAAACATATTAAGCAATTAATTTAAACCGAAATTAAATTAAAAAGTTTATTGGCATAAGAATTAAAATCAGGCGGTTGCTGTCTATTTAAAAAAAAAAAAGAACAATAAAAATGTCTCTAAATAAAGTGCCAAGTCCCCGCGGTATCAATTCCGCTCGCTTGTTTGTGTTACGTAAACATTAACACTTCTGTACGTTAAAAGCCTCACTCAAACCGACATTCCGTTTCGCGATGTCATCCGCTGACCTCTTTATAAACACGCCATTCCAAGAATATATTTGGCTTCAAGTTGAATATCGCTCGGCTTATTGGAACTAAATATCTTATTTATTTATTCATTTATTTTGTTGCGTTTCACTTGGCTTTTATTTATTTAATTTTTAATAGCCCCGTTTTTATGTTATTACGACAATCGATCACTGCATCCAGATATCAATTAATAGATTTAGTAAACAAAGCCGCCGCTCCGATCTCCAAACGGCATACATATTCAATAGTCCGTCGATTTCTGTAACTTAAGGAAGACGAACAAGACCATACATCATACCCGACTGCATATCGTATGTCAATGAATTGTCAAATAAAAAAAAAACACACGCATTAATAGCGGTTCGTTTGACGGATTCAATCGTTCGGTATCCACTGCCCACTACTTCCTGTTAGACGAAAATTTCTACTGAATTCCTCCATGTTTTGCACGGTCAAATTCTATACAAAATATTCCTTCCCACAATCACACGACATACGCAACCTTGATAGCGCACTTAATGATAATAAAAATAAATTAAGTCTATATAAATGTTTATTGTGCACACATACGAAGTTCCTCAATAAAATACAAATGGCGCCACCATAAATTCCATTTACAAAATATATAAAACGTAATGTGATTTAATATAATCGGTCGGCTGTATTTGGTTGATGTGGTCGCTGATGAAATAATCATATCGGTGCAGCCGATGTTATTAAGTGATGTACATGAACACGCTCCGAAATATCTTCATTGAAACACTTCATGATACACCGACAGATACATACGGGATATATAATATGAAAAATAAAATAATAGCTGGCTGTAGTCGTAACAATCGTAACAACGAAATGTAATATAAATATTACAAAAGGATCATTTGTCACGATACACAGCAGGGGCACTATCAAGTAATATAAATAATAATAAAACACTTAAAAATATAATCCACATAAGTTATCTTTACAAATGAATGAGATTATGTACTGAGATGGCTAGAGGTTTTATATGCAAATCCGTATCGACGAGCAAATTGCAATACGAATATCATAGACAATTTTATCGTATGCGATAAAAGGAATAGAAAATATATAGAGGTAAGATAATACCGGGTACGCGGTAGTACGCGGCACCTGTGTCGGCGACATGAAAGCAGCCTCGCTTTGTGCAGGCGCTGCCGGCAAATATTTATTTTAATTTAGTGCCCGCCCGATCGCTCGTTAATCGCTAATGGATTTGCTCCTGCGCCCGCGCAGCCCGCCGCGCCCGACAGAATCTTATATGAAATTCGGTTTTGATTATACTGATTGTAAACACAACTTTTTGTCAATCAATTAGCCATGGTTTTTAAGAGATAGGAAATAAAAAAAAAATGTATATGTTGATTGAATTTAACGAATCCCCTGCGATGATTGTACGTGAGATGAATGGAAATAAACTGAATTTACACGCCGAATTAAAATTCCGTAGTAATTTGAAATTCCTAAGCAAATATTTTGATAATTATCAAATCACTCACAAATATTTATAGCATTAATATTTCATAGTTTAAGATAAGATTATAAAATACATTACATTGGTGAGGTATGTTTTTAATGGGTTAAAGTATTAGCGGGTAGTTCCCTCGTTGTCCGCTGCACATCGGTGGCGCTGTGGTCGTATTTGTCCCGATGTTTGTTCACGCTTTTTGTAGTAAAAAGGGCATTAGTGAACCCTTTTGTTTACACACGGCTAAGACGGTTTGCGTGTCAACAGAGAAGACAAATATTGATACATCAGCGGCTCCTATGACTAACATGATCTGGTTTAAAAAAAACTATACATTTTTTATTCTGAACGTTCGGTAAATGAAGTAAGTCAAGGGTTCGTTGCTTGGGAAGTTTTAACGACGCATTTAATATGTTTTTTGTTTTTCTTTTATTTCGGAAGTTAGAGTTTGTCTTCGCCTCTAATATGTTGGCACTATAGCGCAAACTAACTCAATGGACTTTTGATATGTCATTTGTTACATAAAACATATGTCCCCATCGACATATATTTCCATTTAATAATCGTTAAGTAAATAATTCCGTTTTATAGTAAATCTGGTATTGGACAAAGAACTATTAAGAAACAGGTATTATAGATATGATAACTGTGGAGTCGATGTATAAAAAAGCTGATGATTTTGTAGATACATAGTTAAAATTTTTTACTTTGAAATTTTATTCACCGAAAGGCAACGTTCAATACGACTAAAAATCAAAGTGGTACCACTTGCAATTAGCTAATTATATAATCAGTCGATAGCTATAGAAAAGCAATACAAATGGTAAAGGAGACGCGAATATCCGTCTCGGAACCGAACTTAGAACGTCAGAACAAGAGGGATTTTCAAATTCAATCGATACTGCATAAGCAGGAGGACTTTGCCGAAATCCCGTGTTTGCTTCCAGCGAATTCGGAATATTTACAATAAAAAAGTTCTATGGACTCCAGTCACGTCTCGATGCCGTTCTGAGAATTAAAATCACAAAAAGATGGAAGGGGACGGTTGCAGCTCGACTGAAAGAGAGGTACGTAATGTGCAACATCGCCTCCACGCCCCCATAGGTATAAAATTCAAAATAAGATTTCAAAGGAAGCAAAACGAAAACAAGCACACGCTGCGGGTTTCTCTAGTTTGTGAGAGCGAGATATGAACAGCCGGTGCGCTCCCACTGTATTGGTTTGTTAATATGACTTATGGCGCGTATGTTTACAGACCGAATTAGACATTTAGCGCGAACCTTAAGTAGATTTGTCACGACATCTATATTAAAAAAAAAAGATTAAGAGAGCTATATAATACAATGTCCCTGGCGAAAATAAGAAAAAAATATCTCACGTATGGTCACTTATATTTTCAGTGGAAATATTTTTAATATGATCGACTAAGCGATGTTGGGAGTCGAAGATTCCAATTAAGCAAAAACAAATTACATTAAGGATACCTCCAGGTAGCGCCATCTAGAGACGAATAGCATACATTATACGGCAGTTTTGGTCTTGTCGGTATTTTTGTCACATACCAATTCGATCTTGATACTTTAATTCCAATTAGCTGAATATCAATTCACATTGTCTCAGATTCCTAAAAAATAGGCACAATCAAATACCTTTCCCAAAAAAAGACGTAAATTTCTTGGACAATAATTATAAAAATATCAAAATCTTTAATTGCACGTTCAACACGTGATATTTTAACGAGTTTTATTTCGGACACGTCACGAATTGAAAATTATTTTGACACGCAATCCGTTTATCAGAACGTCTCTATTAATGTGAGTTCTACAATTATTTTATTAGCTGTGTCCGTGACGAAAGAAAAGACGAGCCGCTGGCGCCATCTCTCGCTCGTTAGACGAATCAGTATTTAGGGTTGGGCCATAAATTAAATCGTGTATCGATAACCGAAACTAGTATTACAATAAAAAAAAATATCCGTGACTAATTAAGGATGTTAATTTTAAACAATAAATAGCTTATATGAAATGTATATTATTGTGAAATAGCTAGAATAATAATTATAATTCTTAAACCAAGTAAGTACGTAATAATCTATTTCAAAGACTCCTCAATATTGTCAAAGTGGAGCAGAATAATCGATAACTGATAATCGACTAGCAAAATCATCGACAGACCACCTTGCATCCCGATTTACATATTAATTTGTTGTCCAGCCGTAAACTAAAGAAATTGGACGTCCGAATAGGAGATTCGTAATTAAGGCAGCCTCACGGTACATCTATAATTTTATTTTAATGTTATCGCCTTCAAAACGGACCCATCTTAGAAACCGCTTCGTTAGTTGGCTTGAGATCTTGATAGTAATGACATTTTTATGTGCTGTATAAGTAAGACTGTCAAGTAATTAAATAGTGCGTGATCGGTGTTGCCATTAATACGGACCCTCGAAATCAGTGCATGTTTTAATTGTTTTATTAAAGAAGTAACTCAACCTAATTTTCATTAAACGGCGGAAGCCCACATAGGATGATTCAATCGTATTAAAAAAAATTAACTAATCATAAGAGCCGCTATGAGACGTAATTGGTCAATAAAAGTACTTCTTTTTGTTTCTCATGCACAGTTACAAAAACAAACGAGGGTCGGCCGTCAATCCAGTTTTAAATCTATCATTACAGCATGGAAGCAACAAATATAGACGCGTCGTATAGCTAGCTGTTGTAGAATTGTTTTTATTTAAAAATGCTAAATATATCTGGAGCGTATTTACACACAGAAGCCGTTCTCAGACAATGCTGTATTACCATGTCTCGGTCGCTTTAATGAACTGAAGGAGAAAATTACAAGAAATACTGGACTAGAATGTAATAGAGTTAATAGTACCGGCCATTGAATATTGATTTAGAGCCGGGCAAGCGACATCCCAAGAATTTTAATATACAATTTGCATACAAATACTATGCAACAAAGCATATATGACGGAAACAATGGGTCTAGTACATATCTAGATTATAGCTGTCTGGAATCTTAATTTAAATACTAAATAGCAGCGTGACTTGACGCGTCTGTGAGCTGTAAGAGACGATGCAAGTTCCATTACGTATATATGTGTGATACATTATTTATTAGGCAATAAGAACACCTATTAACATCGTTTTTTTATATAACAGACGGGCAAACAAGTTTAGGTATATATACAAAGCCATAGCCTTCGTTGAAGGTGTTTTTTTATCTGTGATGTGATGGTGACGATAGTTTTTTTTTGTGTGAAATCTATTTAAAATCACTGGCGACCTATTTAATGGGTTTTTGATCTTCCAGACCACATAGTGACTCTTGTAAATCGTTCATTATCAGTGTGAGACCTAACCTAGGGCTAAGTCCTACATATTATAATGCTATTTTGATGTATGCAGTTTATATAAGAAATTCAATTTGTCCGTTAAAACCTGTAACGTCTATAACATATGAAGCAAAATTTTTCCTTCTTATATCTAACATCGGAGGATTTGAAATTGGAATATTTCTTAACAATATAGATTGCTAGCTTTGTAAGTCCGCTTGGACTTCGGAATTGGCTTCAAAGAGACGCGAATAATGTATGCTTCAAATAATACATATAATAACAAAATGGCAGTGCCATCTAGGCTGCCTCCAGACTATTTTAAGTCTTCATACAAAATAATTTTGTTAAAGTGACTTCTCGAGCAAAACACTGAGTTGCTGGATATAATACAATGTATAACTTGTTCTGACGTATGAGCTATATTAATATAAAGTTTTTAATAAATCCATTTAATTGCTATTCCTTTTGACAGTAACAAACAAAGACTCGTATATTCCTAATAGAAATAATCCATACAAATTTCCGCATCTATGTTATCAGAAAAATATGCGCCATATTTCTCTTTGTCCGTGTACACAATAATTAATATTTAGTCTATGGAATTTTGCTACTAATTGGGACGATTCTAGGAAACTTTTGATTGTCTCCACACTACGAGTAACGTGTAATGCAATTGCGTCCTATCTTTCGTTCGGAAACATTCGTTAATTTATGTGACGTAAATATTGAACTTATTACTTATTAGAAATTTTGTGTTAACAATATATATTGCTTAAGACAAAGTTTATATAGGCTTAGAGTTTCAAAAACGTTTTGTACTTGGTGGCATATCGTTCAGCACATGATTATTATGGGGGAGCTGATGTTATAACCTATATAATTTGGTAACCGCTGGGGTCAACACTGTTATTACGTAAAAAACCCGAAACGAACCCAGTTTTAATGAATATTTAAATCGCTCTGACAACCAACTTCTGTTCAGAGTCCAAATATACGTGAATGCACGGAACAATATTAGTATTTTATAACATTCAGAACCTCGCATTAACATAGTACAATAAATAATTATGTTTCAATTGCAATGCTCACTCGTAACTGAGTTCTGTTTGACTTAAATGTTATTCTTTCGCCGATGTTTTTTGCTATTAATAATACTTAGAGAAATTTCCTTGTGCTTAACCAAAGGAAGTATTCAATATTTGTAAAATACGAATGAACAAAGGTGCCTTTAAATGAAAACTATAAGCGGTTGGAGCACAAAAGAATAATTTACTCTGTTACACTTTAAATATTCATTGGCTACACGAATTTTATAACAAAACCGGAATAAAAGAGGGAAAGTCTGTTATTAGCAAATACTCAAGCAGGAAAACCTAAGCTACAATTATCGGAGTTACTAAGGATTGATTTCCTTTAACAGCTACTTTAGCATAAGATCGCAATGGCCTCATGTTTCATTCAACAGCTCCTGCAATAATGACCTTTAATGATATACAGGGTAACTTGGCAATTCAGTACTTTGCTAGAACTCGGTTCGTTATTGATGAAGTTAGAGTGGTTTTTATATACATTATTGATAATTTTACAGTAACTTACCGATGATTACCGATGATTAACGATCATGTTCATAAAGTGCTTAACCCATTATTTAAAAGTTGAGTAACGTAAGAAATGTTACTCGTACGATGAATCGTAATGCTCTAAGTCCGAATAAACTTATATAATACAAAAAAAAAAATCAGCCCAAATAAGACCGCTTTAATCAAAAATCATTTCGTTTTTACTTTGTGTGCATCGTGAGTGTCTTTCAGGGATTTTATATTATCAAATTCATTATAGCAGATGTTGAAAGGCTTGTTTTTCATTTCCAAACGTTATTGTATTGGAAGCCTTTCTTACGGAACACATTTATACCGTACGCGGTAATAAATATAAAAGTTTATTGACAAATATTTATTGATTAATTTTTACGAGACTTTAAAAACCTTTTACTCAGTTTCGTATTTTCTATCTAAACCTGGTGCATTTCTGTCAGAGTTGAACAGCTATACAAACATCAAACACAGCCAACCATCAAAAACACTAACATCACAATTCTATTTTGAGAATATAAATAAAAAAAAGTATTTTCTAAAAGATAAATTGCGACAATGTATTCGTAGGTTAAGATGTTTACGTTAAACTTATAGTGTTGCGTAATAAATAGTTTGATCAAGTTCCTAAGCTGTCTGAAGTGTGTCACGCAGACGATCCTGAACTCAATGCACAAGTATCAGCCACGGTTCCACTTGGTGCGCGCCAACGACATCCTCAAGCTGCCTTATTCCACCTTCAGGACCTACGTCTTCAAGGAGACGGAGTTCATAGCAGTCACAGCATACCAGAATGAAAAGGTAATGTTACGGTATAATGTTATATCGTAAATTATTTGAACTGAACAAATCTGTCTCTATAAAAACACTTTAAATGCCTCAAAGTATGATTCTGTTGAAACCTTCAGGGATAAGAGTTAAAACATCGGATTACAAAATGTAACTAATATATGGAGTTAAATTTTAATTAGTTCACCTCTAAAATTTCTGTAAACAGTTTGTTCCAACTGTTTCAACCCGTCACAAGCTTATTATCTCGTCCTAATTTTGTTTACTTTCCGAGCGACCTCCACTTTGTATGACGATCTCCCCGTTTTCGGTGTAAAAGCTTCAAACTAATAACGAGTAGCCGAATCTAATTAGTGTACTCACGGAGTGAACTTTAAAAAACTTTTATTACAATAGTAATGTAAATTTATTGGAAAAAAAAATCCTAATTATAAAATTGTTTTCAGATAACCCAACTGAAGATCGACAACAACCCGTTCGCGAAAGGATTTAGAGACACCGGCGCTGGAAAGAGAGAAAAGAAGTAAGTATTTAACTACGAAGATATATAAATGAAATAAAAGTGTAAAAACAATCTCAAGTCTTCATTCCGCGAGTTCATTTTGGAGCAAAGTTTTCTCTAAGAATTGTATTTGTTTTTAGCGTAAGGGAATTTAAACTGCACCACAATTCATAATAATCTCTAGATTACTTCATTAAAAATTTATCACGAGTATTCCTTTTACTACGACGTCAAAGGTAATTAATTATATTAACGTAAGCGTAGCTAATAAGTGAAGAGTGCTAATTTTCGCTAGTTAGAACTTTAAACCCTCGAAGTAGGTGGCAATCGCAAACAACCAAAAGGCGTAAGATAAATTACGGCAAAAACAGTTCACTATTTACGTAAAGTTAACAGCTAACAAAATTAGCCAGCTATCTGTGAATCTCTCCAAATTAATTAGGACAAGCGTTTCTGAACGAACCCGCCAACAAGCCCGGCGCCGTTCGAAATTCAAATTAAACCAATCCGGCACCTCCTTATTCGTGTTAGCTCTCAAACATGGCGGGTAACGATTCAAAAGTGGTGGAGTCATACGACTAGGCGCTTTTTCCGACGTCTTTGGCGTGCAAGAAAGTAAATTGGATTTGCGCGATAAAATCAGCTTTAGTTTTTCCAATGTAGCTATAATTCGATAGCTCACCGCAGGGATAGCTCGTGGTTCCGCCAACTTGTTTAAAATTCAAAGAGGATTCAATTAGCGGAGGCAATGCAAGAAATTATGTTTAAGTGCTGTCTAGATAGCGTCTCTGAATATCGACACGGCTCACGGTACTGACAAATCGTGAAACAACTGAAGAGCAAAATGTTAAACAGACAAATATATTTCGTTGACATAATGTTGCCATTGAACATTAATGAATATTTTATTCATAATCTCTATCGAGCTATGAAGTTCATCTGAGCAACTTCATCAAACATTATTTGTATTATAACATTTCATCAGCGTACATAATTCATAAAAATTAATGAAATAAATTAACGATTCAGTTGTGTTGAGAATAATTAATTTAGATATGGACAAATACGATTTAGATGCACTTTTTAAAGCAATGCATTCGAATTTTAAAATAAAGTTACTTTAAATATCCGTGTAGAAACTTATTTTATTATTTTTGAAATTTTGTTGATTTATCAGTAATATGTCGTTATTTGCATATCAAGTCCAAGCTTATGCGTCCAAAAATATTATTTCTTTGCTCCATAAAAAATAATGCTTGGTAATGAATGACTTCGAATGACGTACTTGGTCAAGGATATGTAAATTAGGGACCATAGAAGATACTGCCATGAAATGGGGCTTCTTAAATTATTCAGAAAACGAATAGGAGGTTAGTTGTAATCCTAAATCGACGTTTTCTTAAAAATTTCAACAGATACAACAGCAAAAATAAATAAAGAGTTGAGCAATTAAGGGTGTTTAAAATTTTATTCACACATTCGGAAAGGCCAGTCCGAACTTAATAGGTATGTCCCTTCCGAAATAGCATCAGACTTTAAAGGGAGGAAGGTATCTTTAATTCGCCTACACAACATTTTGCACCGGAACGTTGCCTCAGCTTCCGAATTACAGGGCGTATGCCGGACGCCGGAAACTCATCTTTTCAAAATGGCCGCCGAGCGGAAGCGTTGGGAACGTGAGCGTTTTGACAAACGCTTCTGAAAAGCGGGGACACATGCCGTGCATATCTCATCGTTTGCTTTGTGTTTTGTTTTGCGATGTTTTGCATCATAGAGGTCAGCTTTGATGTTCTACTAGGAATAACACAATAATTAGTGTAACTAATCGACGACGGTGACACAGTTCTGAACACGTACATACATACGGACATTCTAGTTTTCAAATGAACTACAACATACGACAATTGATTTCCTCAATGTATCAAACAATTTTGAACTTGTATGTATTTCACTTGATACAATAAGTCAAGAAAAATTTAAACATAAAATCATAAGGTATATTATTGTTGTCTTACAATAAGTAAAGTATGCTCGTAAAGCTAAGTCTAAACGGGCCGGAACAATACATTTGCTCCTTTAAAGTTCCAGTGCTCTTTGCTTCACACTAGAATAATAAAAACTCTTTAACAAGCCGCCTGTCTCAAAGCTTAGGGGATTCCTGGTTTTTTGGGGATAAAAATTTGGTAAAATTACAAGGCGAGCCACCCCTGAGTTTACATTGTAACGGCAACACCCTAATGCGCACAGTTTAACTCAGGGCTGGCAAGAGGGATACTGCGGTTGTTATGTTTGAGATGAATAAAATAAGATAATATTCAATTTTAACATTATACTTTAAAGATTATAGCTTGATATTATTTACATTAATTTATTTGGGATTCAATAAGACAATTTTTATACTATTCCAAGTTAGTACGTAAGTGTATAGATACATATTATAATTTTTTTGTATATAACTGATAGAAGTCTCATCCATTTCCTTATTTCTAGCTATAAAGGGTCGAATTCTTAATGAGCCTTATTTACAAACCATCATCCCATTGAAATTTATTAATCATTATTTTATAACGTTATACATAAGGAAAATCAAAGTGATCCAATCTTAGCAAAAATGGGATAGTGTAAATTGAATTATGAGACATCAACCCTGGAATGTATGGGGTGGCAAATTAAATTCTATCAGTCGGCGATGAGACGAGTTAATAAAATGAATTTAGTACGGAACCCCGGTAATCAGGGGCTTGCGGGAACCGTGTTTAGGGATCAGTGGAACAATGCGGACAATAAAGAGTTTGTTTTTCAAGCAGACGGTGAATAATTGAGGGTACGGACATTGGATGTTTTGTTTATAAGAATATATGAAATTCACTGTTGAAATATTTTTTACATATCCAAAAGAAAGCGATCAAATTTAAATAAGATCTGCTATTGTCTTAGTCGAGTCTGCTTTTCCCATATAAAAACTACACTATCTCGGCTTGAACGCATACTGTTAAAAGTGCTCTTCGTCTGACATTCGTGAAACGGATCATTGACCTCCTAAAAAACACAGAAAAGGTATTTTCGCATGACACGTTCGACACGAAAAGGGCGATGGTTGAATTTCGGCACTATCATTAGGGCATGATTAACCTTTGGCGGTCGAGGGTCGCGGGCTATTATGAAATGTCAACCGTCTGACACCCCTGACTGATGAGCTGATAGTCTAGTGGTCTGTTTAATTTATATATCACTTGGATATTAAAAACAGTCGCTATGAAATTAGACGTTAGAGTAATATTGCAATAGATTTTATAACATAGTCTACTTACCTATCTACGCATCTATCTATCTATAGTGATGTTCTCGTTATACATACAATTATTTTTCATCTTATTTATTGTTTTGACAATCCTAACAACTTCCATTGTCCGTCATCCTGTACTAAAGGCGAGTTGGTACAAATGCTTCATATGATAACTATATATCAATACTTATTGTTAGGACATGTGAAGCACAATTGTAACAAAAGTAGTTTGTCCGTGTACCGCAGGCAGGCGCTGTTGACGGCGCGGTCGGACGCGCGTGATGATGATGACGAGAGGCCTCTGGATGTAGGAGGACCGTCCAGCCCGCCGCCGCCTCCCACCTGCTCCACAACATGTTAGTACACATCCCATTCTACTATTCTAGATTAGATCTTCCTTGCTAGTTCTAGAATTAATGACAACCTTCCTCTACAGCCTGGTTCAGTTCGAGCGGAGGTGTCGACTCTGGCGCTGATGAGGCTGGTTCTGATTCCTCGTGCTCTGGAGGTGGTCGTGCTCCATCTCCTCCCGCTGGACCGTCAAGACCCTCGCCAGCACCGGACGTATCACTCGGACCTCCCGTACAACCGCCCCTGCTGCCGTATCTCTACCCGCCGTCGCTGTATCCGCCGCCCTTCTTCCCTCACCACCAGATGCCTCCGGGTCTGCTCTTCAACCTGCATCCTCTTCTGCAGCAGTACTCTCTGCCCCCGCCACCGGCCCCACCGGTCCCATCCCCCGCGCCCTCGATTAGTAAGACTCACAGGTTCGCTCCGTATGCCCTGCCAGGGTTAGGTTCCGCGTTCGAGCAGGTCGCTCCCCGGGCTCGCTCTCTCAGTTCGTCCCCAGCGCGGGTCGCCGGCGGGGGCTCGGGGGCCGGAGGTCGCTCGCCCCCTACGCGCGCGGCTTCCGCGGACCCTCCCGCGGATGCGCCGTCTTCCACGACGTCCGCCACGCCGCCCTCATCCGACCTTAAGAGCATCGAGCGCATGGTCAACGGCCTGGACGTGGAGCCTCAGGACTGACCGACCGCCTGTATATAGAGTGTATTTATATCAAGCCCGCGGGCCTCGTTTTGTATCGTTCCTATTTTGTTTTTCTGTCGAGTTCTATTCGGGTCGATCGTAATGTTTGTAAATAGTTAAGCTTACACTAGATGGTTGTTTAGAGTTCATTGATGTTCGTGATTGACGATCACCCAGTGACTTGCACGACCTCCCACACATCCATACACACAGCTAAACTATCTAACCGTACCCCGGCAAGACGGACATTTTGTTTCTTTAAATTCTAAAGATATATTTTTGATACATACAGTTACGATTCTTTAAATAATATTCAATATTAAAGTCTATGGTGAGATGGGAGCGTTCGAGGCATTTTGTTTCGTGCATAATTATTTTTTTTCTATGTATTACGTTACAACTACTTCTGTGTGTTGCTATATAGCGGGTGAGGAGTTGGACAGCTTGTAGCACAGATTATGCAATGAGACGAGTGACGTCATATCCCGAACAAGTAGTATGATACACAATAGTTACACATTAGACACTCCACTGCAATAGCAATAGGTTTAGATCACTTATATATATAAATGAAAGGGGCTTTTATTATTTTTGGTTTTTAATAACAATTATTATTATAATAACGAGTTCATTATTTCATGTAAAACTTGCAAAATAAATTAAACACATGAACTTTTATGTTATTGTTAACAAAATTTTCACGTCTTGTACTACGATTGGTTGAAATTGTTTCAATTGAATATGATCTTTCAAGTAATTAGAATGATTCGGAACTAAAAATAAGGTCCCTTTCATTGAAATTTCTCTATTAATTTGTTTTACCACTCTTTAATAATAATACGATAAAATTTAATATTTACTTACTATGTAAATACAACTTATAAGGTATATTTACGTGTTTACTAATCAACATATTTTGAAAATATGTTTTGTCAATTGTGCTGTGACAACAGTGTGCTTAGTTGTTTCTTTAAATTTGTTTGAAATTAAACAAAAAAAGGAAAAACAAAAGTATTATTACTGATCTTCATTTCATAAATTTAAATTAAATACTAATATAATTATTTTTAAAATACTACCTACATTCTTATATAATTCGACGAAGGAGCAACTAAACTCACGCAGAATATAAGCGATTGATAAAAACCTAATTGTAAGTTAAAAATTGTAATATATAGTTGATAATTATTTAGTTAAAATACAAAATATATGATTATAAATGATTATAATTTTCCATGAAATTCATTATAATTAAGCGCATTAATAAAAAAAAATTTTACTAAAATCCATGTACGCCATTTTAAGTTTCGAAATGACAACACCGGTTTTTCAATATAACACATTGTGGTAAATATTTTGAAATTTATAATCAACAGGACACCGACGATTACTTTGCTTTGTGAAGTTACAGAAACTATTTATTTGACATCTGTATTGAAACTATTCATTAAAATATATAGATAAACTATTGACAAAATCAATAAATATTGTTTCTTTTCGCTAAACCCCTCATGTCCTTATAAATAAAATGTTTAAACCCTTATATTATGCATATATATTTTGTGATAAACACGTAATTCATAATATTTAGAAGCCAGCTTCCTCTATTTGACGGGAGGCTTTGTCATCCGTAAAACAGAGCTATCACTCATAACAATTCGAAACGACCTCAGTCCACAGATCTTTAATCGCGACACTCGCTTTAAAACCTTTTTTCTACCAAGCATAACAAGCTACATACACAATAATTGAAGACGCTCCCAACTGTAAGGCTGTGTACACATCTGATAAAACCCCAACGAGGTGTCACGTACTAGCGTAATTGCGTTTATTATCAGATCTTCGCCCACTTTGTGTGTTTGTATGCTAAACTAGTTTTTCTCGAGTATAAGGTGCAACGCAAAGATGTTAGATAAGAGTTAGTAAGCAGCGCTGTATTGTGTCCGTGTGATAAACCGTTCTGATTGCGAGCTTGTTTATGTCCATTCATATTCAACGTTATTCGGTTGTGCAATGATCTGTGAAGCATATTACCACTCATTACTACATGTTCCATCTGATACAGATTTATTGGATTGATTTACAATACCAAACGTCATTTCAAATCCGTCTGATTGTCATCATTGACGTCTATCATGAAATTAATATTCATGTATTAAACATAAAAAAAAAACTATAATATTTTGTCTAATACCGTGTGTTTAAATTAAAATAATAACAAAAGAAATCCACCACCTAACGTGACCATCGCTGGCGTTCTTATCCACCACCAACTACTTAAGTACGCGAGCTGAATAACCAATGTACATAATAATTTTCCTTTATTTTATTGCACACGTCTATGAAAAAAATCTCACTTAATGTTAACTTTATTTGGTTTTGTTTTATGCTAATTCTATCTCAACTAATAACACAACTTAAATTTGGGTTCGACAAAAAAAAAACTGGTCGTTTAATTGAGCTGCTTCGACGCTGTATTGTCATAGTTAAAATAATCAATGTGTATCTGCTATAGAGAATTGTTTTTTAAAACTACTCTCGTGAGTTATTGGCGTGCACATACTTGTTTCCTTAACTATATTAATGTAGGACATTTGAAATGATACTTTAACAGCCTAGACCTACTCGTCTCAATCTACTGTCAAAGTTTTTACTGACTCAACTAATTGCAATAACTCGTGAACACAAACAGACAACCGACCGCGTAACTTAGATGTCCAACTCAATGCCGGCGTGAAGAGTTATTTGAAGAATTTCCATCCGTGGGAATTAAATTTCAAAAGACTAACAAGCTATAGGTGATGCCCATTGTAATTATCTTTTAGGACATATTACATCCCGTTCCGTTCCACAGGAACGCTATATTTGCCTCTCACTCGTCGCTCGCGGTCACAAATCACAGAAACAATGCCGTGATGCTGCGACAATCCGGTAAATTCTCACTTTATTTGGAAGGTGATAAAATTGATTTAGCGCTCTCAATAAGAATAAAACGGACCCGAAGATTTTATTATTAATTGCACGTTGAAGCTGCAGGTTTTGATTATGTTAATATGAAAATTATTAAGGGGCAAATAAATAGCGTCTCATAAATAAAATTTACTATAAATTATCTCCTAGGAATAAATACATCTCGTTCTTTTATTTCTAATAAACAATATATTTGAGTTTTTTTTTTTTATTAAAGTGTAATTTGTTAATGTAAGTATGCATATACAGTAATTGTATATATTATTCTACTAAGCAATAAAAATGGATTGTTTGTTTATTTCCTAGTGTTTTTATTTTAATAAGGAACATGAATGTTATATTTATGAAAACGTAACGCACTTGTTTATCACTAAACAGCCGGTTAATTTTGAAACCAAACAACTATGTATGTCATGAACTTTAAAAGAAAATAACAAACCCTTCACGTGAAATAAATCGAAAATGCTCCCATATGTTACATTTTTTTCCATTCTGTACCGATGCCGGCAATTGTTCTCGTAAGCAAAAAATGACATTTAGTCGACCATTTTCGCAACGGATTGCAAAGTGCAAAAAAATATGAGATTTTGGTAAATTTCACCGCTGGTGGCGCGACGAGGCGCCTTAGAATTTTAACGACAGTTCATTGAGGACATCCTCGTTGACGGTGGCAGTGTTCAGTTTTTGCTACATATTCATAATGTTCATTTACTCTACATTTTTCGCAATCAGGTTTTTTATGAGAGATAATTAAAAAAAAACTATTTATTACAATGGTATTAGCCGCTTTCAAAATAATGGAGATTCTTCATAGCTTGATATGAGGTCCTAATTTTTTTTTGCCATTACTATACTATATTTAAGAAATATTTTATTAAGATCAGACGTTAGATTAAGGCACGAGTAAGCCGAACGTTTTTAACGAATGCTCTTATATAGTTACTTATACAATATTTCTTTCGGAATTCAATTATAATAGATAATTATTTTTGTATTAAATCCAATAAGAGTTTAATACCCCACGAAATTACTTTTTTTTTTTGCTAAAAATAGTATTATTTTTATACCTTTATAGGGACATCCATGTAATTTTATTCGGATCCATCCATAACAAAGATAACGAAAGCTTTTAATTATAAAATTACTATTTTCTATTTATCTTTAATAAAAACTTAGTATTACAATATAACGTGAATTTTAATTCTTTGTTATTTACCTAATCTGTTAGTAAAATGTTTTATTATAAAATTTATTGTATGGATTGTGATA
This sequence comes from Danaus plexippus, assembly GCF_018135715.1. Lineage (NCBI taxonomy): Eukaryota > Metazoa > Arthropoda > Insecta > Lepidoptera > Nymphalidae > Danaus > Danaus plexippus. Next base: position 13,147,727 of record NC_083559.1, read on the forward strand.
ATATACATATATAATAAATATAGAACAAACAAATCAATTTTAATGTTTACAATCTAAGCAACTTGTGCGAATGAGTCTACATTTTGTCATCAATCTATTTAAGAGTTTGCGTTCTTCATTGAATCACGTTACGCTTCAAGGCTGTTTGGACAAGTTATAATACTTCTTTCAGAAGCTCACTGTCTAGAAAGTCGTACGCGGATGTTTTTTACACTTTATCAATGGATGTGAATTAAGGAATTGCTTCCAAAAATTACGCGATATGAATAGCGAAACACCAGTTAAACTGACAATATTATTTAAAGGCAACATACCAATTGATTGCATCCGATTTTTTCACATTAAGCATCATATTGTACTAACTGGAGAATACTAAACGATATTACCCAGAAACTAATCGACGGGTAATTTAGACAGACATCCATCCTGCTAAGACAATGCTGTCTGCATTTGTTATGCATTCCATACCAGTTTTTGGGAATATGACATTCGCACAATGTAGAAACATTGAAACCGATTAGGTTATTGATTTTATTTGCGACTCTCTGGCGTTGTGAATAAGGATGCTTATTGAACTGACGCGTTAAAATTTTAAATAATTGCGAAACACGTTTTGGTACATTCGGTTTTTAGTATGCACTAACATTGAAAGTACTTGACGGGTGGGCTGATCTATTTCCGACAGCTACCAAGAAACGCCGAGCCGGCGAGTTGCAGCGAGATTACCTGCCACGATACACTAAATTAATGACTCCCGCGACCCCGATATATGTCTCTCGGCTTATGTTAATACGTACCTACCGAGATTTATCTTATCTCGTCCGCCAGCTGAAATCAATCCATCTGATTCCACCCCACAATATAAAACGAATCGATGCTATGAAACTGTCATTGTCATATAAAAAAAACGGAGTAATTTTTACTCCAATCAATCAGCCGAAAAAACGGGCCTTGTTCGTCGGATAATTCGCTAGAATTCCAGCGGAGATTTAGTAGCAGGTCGCGTGCTAAAGCGGAGACGATATAATGAGCTGCGCGCTCATTGTCCCAACTTAAAAAGAGAAGATAAATAACCAAATGAGAATTGAAAAACAGCAAAAAAGCTGAAATAAAGGAAACTTCAATTGGACAAAGGCGCCGAAGAGGGATAATTCGTCGGGGATATGCACCAATTGTCACTGTTTTGTTCGATTTTTTAGCCGAGTGCGGTGACAGCTCGGACAAACGGACTCCGAAGGCGATGGTGGAGCAACTTATAAAATTGTTATTCTTAGTTGGTTACATCTCTTAATAAATATTTAAAACATAACATAATTTCATGCATTTAATTATTTCACATAAGCCTATAAATACATTAAAAAAAATTGTCAGAAAACCAACTATAATGTTTATAAGTAAAAAAAAATAAACTCCGATTGATATTGGCGTAGCAAATATTCAGCCAATAACAAAGATTTATATAGAAGTTGGGGATAAAATCTTTTCTTAGTGCTGCTTTACTCAAATCTCTTGTTATTCAGAAATCCGCGACGAATCAACATCGACCGTATAAAATCAACATTTAATATTCGACACCAGTCGCAATTGCAATAAATGTCCAAATATTTGTCGCAACGCATTTCGGTGAATTCAAATAAAACCGTGACTAAAGCCCTAGCGTATCCCTAGAGATCGGTCAAGTGCCATCATCTTGTTATAAGCGTTTCGGTGCTTTATCTCCTTAAGATAAAACCCATTTTGGTCTGAGCGACATCGAGAAGCTTCATACTTAAGACGTCAGGTTAGCGTGATCGAATTTAATACCCAAATGCTCGGTATTATGACAGACTTTACTTTATCTCAGTGGAATGATCCTAATTTAAGAAATCCACTTATATGAACTCTATATGTTTGCTATACGGTTGATATTCGTTTGTTAATTGGCGGGGGAGATAGCGAAGTGGACAGGACCTTAATGCTAGATTCGTAACGGCTAATATTTTGCGGTAATATTGGCAAGCAGATACATGATAATATATTGGGCTGGCGAGCCGCGGTTCTGTCACGCTTTTCATATCAAAATTAAATATCTCTAGGAGGGAGAAAATTCGTGCCCGGACTATGGTTTATCTATTTGTTTTGCTCTTTGCTATAAACACGTTTATTTTTATTTTATCTGATTGTTAGTTTGTTTAGGAACCGAAATATACACTTACGTATTTGGTTTCCAATAACTTAGAACATATGTTTACAAGTGATTAATTGTCTCGATAATTTTCTTACAACTGATTCAATATTCCAAGGTATTTATCACTAACCGTATGCTTGTAATTGTGGTATTAGGAACGCTGTTTCGTGTAAATAGTCATTTAAACTAATAACAGTTTCGGAGGAACCAGTTAGCTGCATTAAATTTTATAAAATAGAACTGTAAATGCGATCAGAAAGCGTGACAGTCTGAGGGCAAGGGACCTTTTGGACGTTAGGAAGTTGAAATTACGAGGCATTAGGCACAGGAAGCGATTTGGAGTGATATTTATTTATTGGCGTCTGATTTATGCATCGACTGTCAATGGCTATGGGTGCGGTCATACGGCTGCGATGCGCATTGTGAACTTCACACCACGTAGCTCCACTGGATGTGACATATATATATGTGTGTGTGTTTTTTATTAATTTATCTCGATTGAATATTTTCAAAAGCAGTTTTAGTCGACATGTCTAAATTGTCGGCTTTGTATTACTTGACAGTTGCTTTTGATGTTATTTCTTACTATGTATAATATGAAATCTGCCATATTGGATCAACATAGAATAGTGTGAAAATATAAATATATAAACCTTGTTTTTTACTATTTTCCTAAAACAGTTATAATCGAATTCTCATCAAACTTCACGGGTATATTTACGTCAAACTCAGGCGTGTATTGCTTAATTTTTTTCGTTACATCGCGTTCTACGAGCAGAGGCTATGATACATCTAGTATCCTTAAGTTCCGTGGTATATCCGCGTCAGTTTTCACGCCCGGCTGCAGCTATTAATATTCAAATTGGCGCGATCTGTCGCCGCACCGGGGACAACTGACGACACACTATAATTTATCAGTGAACCAATTGTTACTTTATATTGTAAACGTTTTGTAATTGCTATGAATCTTTTCTGTTACACCGTCATGGGATACCATTGTCCACTTCCCACATGATGTCTGTGACTCGAAACTATTGTGACTGTAATGATTCTATTATTTAGTAGCAATCATTATAATAGAAAAAAATAATTCCAATATATGATAGATAGTCTGGAGTAGTGTTTGTTGTGTTCAGAACTTTATAATTGACACTTGAATGAAAGCGTGAAAATTAATCAATAATCGGTATCTCCTGATGAACGGGCCACAGCGCTCGGATCGCATATGTTTTTGTCGCTCCACATTTAACGCTAGCCGCCGGGAACGTTTTATTTCCTTTAATTGTGCTGTATTTATTACCTCTGTGTACAGGGAATCTGTAGAGCAGCGTTGAATTTTTATTTCAAAGCTGCCGTATGACGATTTGATTTAAAAAAAAAAAATCCAAATGATCTGTTTCAACCATGTTTAATGAAATTAATTCGCTTCGTAATTCTTTTTTTCCGTGTAGGTATATTGCGTAACCAAAGTCGTGTGGGGACAGAACGAATGTTTTTTTTTTTAAATTCGGTACCAAAATTTATAAGTTTTTCAAACTAACGAAACCATTTAGAGCGTCAACAATAATCGTCAATGATCTCATTGAAGTTATTATAATAACTTTAAAGTTGTAAATCGTCTCGCCGAATTACGTATCCAGTATTTTTATAAATTAAAACTCCTGTGCCAAAATCATTTTTTACACTTTAATATAGGTAGATATAAAAAACTAATGATCACTGAAACTCCTTCATTTCTCTTTAATTAATGAATAGCAGCCTTTTGATCCGTGAAGTTGGAAGCGAAATTGACCCATTGCTTTAAATTACCTTTAGTTGTGTCATAAGAAAAACCGAAAATTTCTTATGACCCGATCGTTGAAAGAAGAATTATCATTGATAGCTCTAACTCCCCCGGATTCCTGATTTCTAATATACCGAGATTAAAACAACCAAGTAGTATATATCAGGCAGGAAATTTATAAACAATACCATCAAAAAAATTCCATCGCGTCATAGTTTTAGTATGTCATTTGACTTCATCTAAAGATTCCCGAGATACCCTTTTAACTCAATTCACACAACGCAATAAAAACCATGTGAAAACAAGAAACGCTGATTTTGCAAAACAGGTGTTGATACAATGAATGTTACCAGGAAATTATACTAACATATAATTTTACTAAAAACGCGTCTGCCTGAACGGATTGTTTGCTGATTTATATTAAACGAATCCATGAGAAAATACGCTACCATTGTCATGGACGTATACCTTCCTATATAAAATGCCTATTACATTACGCCATATTAGTTAAAAGAAATTATCGTTCCTATATTCCCACTTGTTCTTGATAATTCTTAATATGGATGGATTATACGGAATCGTACACAAGCCGTTCGCTTGGTTCACTTTTACATTAACATATCTATCTAGTAACATTATGAGATAAATATTTCGGATTTGTGTTTCATATAAATACCACATTTAATTCAAACATTTGACCTGCTGTCTGCTGTAGTCTCAAACTCGTATAATAGCACATTGGGTGCAATGACCCTAACATAGTTGTCATAAATTGTATCACACCTCCAACACAGCCTTCCTTCGCCGTCACTATGACTGCGTCTCGTAACAGTCAATTTAATACTGTCCCATTCATATTTTACAACTTGTTTGAAATTATCGCGTTTTGTTACTCACTAACAGGTATAAATTATAAAAGTACTTGAACCGAAGTATTTCCGTTTAATTCAGAAAAATTAACTGACGATTATAGAATGACTCCTTTTTTAAAACGGACAACTTTAAATCTGTCGTTTTTGTTTTGTTTTTATGGTGAAATAAATTTTGAGAGTAAAATTATTTCGATTTTTATCTAGGAGTAAATAAAATATTGAATTATATATCTTGGTTATTGTGCCATATGGGATCTGGGATGACGTCATACATCTAACCATTTACGGTACTCCAAATTAAATGTGTACGCAAAATTTCATCTTAGTCGTTTGTGCTTTAAAATTTTGATGTAAGATTAAACTTAAACAAAAACGAGTCAAAAAAATTCAATTCTAACGACTAGAGTTTTGATAAAAACATTTTTAGAATAAGTTTTGTAGAACTATAGTGTCAAATATGGAAAAATTCAAAAACAAAATTCATAATAAATGCATAAACAATATAAAGACGTTAGCATCTCAAGTGTGATCGGAAATATAACAAAATATAGCAATCTTACTTGACTCAATGACAATCTCTTCTACCCACTAGTTTTCAGTACAACTAATTTCCAATAGAATCGAAGCTGGCCGCAATTATACTTGAAAAAAATAATGACGCAGGTAAACATGATTCCCTAATAATGGTTCCCACGATGGATCATTTCAACGGCGATCATGTGGAGCATAAATACGCATACAAATGTTGGAGATGACAACCCTGATAATACTTGTATATGTATGCATTCGTAGCCTAGCATGAATTCACTCAATATAAATAATCTATATACAGCGGTCTCTAAAGCCCGCAGACTTGAATGTGCTTATTTTTAGTTCAGTTCCATAAAACTTTGTGGTATTTTTTATGAAGTATTAAGTGCTAAAAAAATGTTATCTGCAATATTGTTATAATTACTCACACTAACATTACAACTCTGATTCATTATCACAACTAAAACACTAGATTTTTCCCCTCGTTTTCTCATCGACCACGAGATTGTTTCAAACAAATAGTCTATTAATTATAAACTGATTTTAAGCCTATTTAATAAACCGTAAACAAATTAAAATCCATTTTTCTGATAACATTACTTTTCAACAAATTTATATTCTAGAAAACTATTGCTATTTTTAGTCAGCTGCAAAATACGATATAACAATCTATTACAAGTTTATCCTAAACAACACAACATATAAAAGTGAAAAGTAACTAAAAGGATACGTATTTAATAAACCCATATGTTATTACTAATATTTACATGAAACGCGTTTAGAAAACCTGGTAAGAGAATAAAAATTATTTTACAAGTAGTCTTTCTTAAAACGATTGCTTGGAAGTGCTTTCAATAAAGGGACTGTAGCGAGCTGAATGAAGGTGAACTTGAGTATACTACCGAGAAAATTATACTATTCCATGTAAATTTTTACTATGTCTTTAGACATTTTATATTAAAAACACATACAGGTATTTCGTTTTATATAATAATACATGCCTACACTAATACCTATACAAGAAGTTAGGGATAAATTAGCGACACATCTATGAACAAACCATTATTTTATTCGGATATTCATCTCCATAGATAAAGAAATATTGTCGGTTGTTATATGTTATATATTTATATATCAATAATATTTTATCTGTCCAAATGTGTTTAAAAATTTAAAACTGTTTAACAGCTTCTTTACTATCGTCATTGTAAGTACTTAGTGCTTCCATACATAAAATATATTTAACAGAATTGAATTATAAATTAACACATTATTAGATAAATACAATATAATAATATCTGAATATAAATAATATAAAAAATATAAACGATGGAACAAGCAAACAAATTCTCCGATCAAGTCGTATTTATACCCGTATGGGTACAGGAGGAGCATTTAAAACAATGATAAAATCGCGAGAGTCGCTGTGATCCTGGAATCAATATTGGGGATCATGAGATTGGTCAGGGGATCGTCTCGGAGATGATAATACTACCATTAGTTATGGAACGTGTAACTTTGGTTTGAATTACGTTTATTATTTATTTAATCGACCTACGAATGAACTTAGGATGTTAAGAAGTGACTTGCTGTGTGAGAAATATTTTCTGTACATAAGATAAGTACTCGTAAAAAAAGACAATATTATTTTCTGTTATTTGTAATATATTCATGTGTACACAAAAAACAACTCCAAAAATATTCGGACCCCAAAAGAAATGTGTCCATTTCGGGGATAAATATGTAATCTTAATATAATTGCGTCTCGTTCGATCCGCAAACATCCCTCGTCTGCCCTTATTGACTCTTTCGCCCCGATGCCTTTGAGATGAATCTTGGTCTGCGACTGATTGAATGAACAATGCCAGTGACAACCGTGTGCGAAACGCTTGTTATTTCGACAATCTAATATATTTGGATTAGCCTTAGACACAGAGAATAAGCTGCCATTAAATAGATTTACAGCAAATATTTTCATCGCTAAATAATATAATAAAAAAGTGGGTATATAATAAAGTGCTGTTACAAGCAAACTTTAAAACAAAGTACACGTTCTGGCCAATTTACAAATTACCGTAATAAATTTCTCCTTTCTCAAAAAAAAAAAAAAAAAACACATACGTCGTCATGCGGGCATTCATAAAATCGCATTACTCTTCGTAAAGCGGAAATCGGCTCATAAAATATTTCGTTACCAATTTAACTGAGCCGTCCCCTGCCTATGACAATCGCTAGCTTTATACAATATTAAGGGTGGCCGGGGTCAAGCTGCGATGGTTGTGGGACAGACGGCCGATGTTCAATTGATATTAATAGCGTCACAACACCTGGTAGCCGTGACAGTGTTAAAAAAGCTCGGTTTACATAACGCAATACAACACTCTTTGTAACAGAATATATTTAAAGTTAAACAGCTCAGAAGCCAATCAAAAATCACATAGCCGTACCTAAAGATTTCGTGTCTTCAAAATAAATTAATTAGATGGTAATATACAGTATAGACGTCGACGTGACGAACAACATTCGACGAATATTGTACGCGGAGCATGATTCTGAACAAAGGGAAAACGACTTTTTTATGTACATATCTAAAATTTAGCGGCATGTAAGCCCTTTATAGAGTGATTAAATTTATACTTACAGTAATGCCGTGTTAAGAGTTCTAACTCTATTAACACCTGATGCCAAGAACTGATCTCTTAAGCGTGAGTTCTTTCCTTAAACTTAGAGGTGACCTTAACGACCTTTCTGACCTGATCCTTATCAAGTTTTAAGTGCACATAAAATTTTCAAAAATACCTTGTAAATAATATCGACTTTTTTATAAAGAGAAACCAGTTTGTTTTAGTATCCATCAGATGACTCTAAATAAAATGTTGCTCGAAGTGACAAATATATGACAAATTCATACACAAATTAGCATATTGTTGAAACATGTATTTTTATTTATGCATTTACAATGATAACGTTCTCTCATTTTTTATCTAAAAAATATACAACGAATATAAGGAAAACTATGCGAGATATATAATAACTTATTCATACTAGGTATATATACAAACTATAATTGATTATTCTATTAATAAATAGTAAAGGAACTTTACAACAAAGCAGCTTAAATTTGCATACAAACGAAAATAGTTCCATATAATCGTCACTTACATCCGCCTTCATGAGCGAAGACGATAGAAATAGCTAGTTTAATAATAATACAGATACTCGCGTCAATGACACGATGACAGCCTAATTTTTCACCCGCCTTGAATGATAGCCGTCATTTTTCCGTGAATCACAAATCACAAAAATACTGAAAAAAAAAAAACAATCACAATCTCATTATATTAAACGCGCCAGATCACGCGAGCTTTGTCTTTTTGACAATATAGCATCGCAACTGCGTATTTTTGACTATTTTTCTGGTGTTTTAGAATGTTTATTAGACACTATTTGTTATTTTGATTGAAAAAGTTTTTTCAGGTTTTTATATGCGTGTTTGATGTATTAGAAGCTGGTTATTATGACCGACTTGTGATTAGTGATATTGCGATATCACGGTAGACATTTTTCGATTAAAACAGATGTATACAAATTGGTTTGAAGTTAAAAATGTATATAGTTCAAGGATTTTTTTTTTGACAATTATTTGAATATTTATATTACTAGTGAAAGTAATTGAATATATGTATAAGCACATATCTCCAAAAATATTAACCTACATATATAAAGTAATAAAGAAAACTTTTTCTCGTATAAACCATCCCACACGTGAGGTGCAGACCGCTACCTCATATAATATGAACTTTTGAACTTAGGTGATTGCAGCGTGGGTCGAACAATTGTCTAAAACCTTCGACCATTGAAATGGCCCCGTTTCCATAAATCTGTTAATGAATAGCAGATAATGATACTGTTTTCTAAACAGCGCCCACTACTCCATTATTTGGTAACAAGTCACAATGGCAGCCTGTGACAGTTTATAATCGAATCGCCTGTCTATTGGAGCAACATTTATAGTCCTTTTGTTAACAAAACGGTAGCCATTGTTAGACGACTTTTGAATGATAATAATCAATTTTAATTGCATTACAATCAATAGATATCCGAAGAGATTAATGTTTCTATTCATTTGGCGTATAAGATTATTACTCAAAACATATAAACGTATATCCGATCTCATATTTCTAGAGTATATACGTTCTGTGCAGAGCGCATGGTCCTGTGATAATTTTGATGGCATAATTTTAATGCTACTTTAGTACCAGCAACTTGGCACGTGGAATAATGTGTTTCTGGTATATGCCCATAAACAAAGCGTGTGCGCAATTGTCTGCCATTGATCAGGACACCCTAACTATGGTGTCGGTCCTATCGGAAACACATTACAGAGACACTTATATGACATCAGGTCACGACAACTATTATTCTACGAAGGGACACTCAATGCTACTTAAAGCTTTCAAAATGAAATGTTATTTTGAATGATAACTTGTTGCTGGGTGCTTATATATATCTTGTACAGGTATTTTACTTTCAGATCTATACTGTTAAGTAAACTTGGCCTTTAGCCTTTTAAATTTCGCACAATATTAGAGAAGGTTTCAAGAACAAAATTACAACTATAAAATTTAAAGCAATTGGAAAGTTCTAGATATTTCCGGAACATTTGAGAGGGAAAGTGTAAAGCAAACACTCTCTTTGAGTTGTTCGCGCCAAGTTCTCGGATGCGGGTGAGAAACTTCTATTCACTATTTATAGTAACGAGTTTATACTAAAAACTAGCAAGAAGCTATCCCATGCTGAATAATAGAGAAACAGAATATTAACATTTAAATATTTCATCTACGGACAAAAACATATTCATGTATTAGGTGAAATACGAAGTTGTTAATCATTAATTACATATCGCAATACGTGGCTAGGTTTTATAATGTCGAAAGTTATTTCTGACGACCCAATTTTTATACAAACTTTGTAATAGCTAAGGCGTTGAATTATAAAGAAGCCGAACACTTATATAATGAGTTAAACCAATAAAGATAAGAATTTTTAGAATTTCAAACCAATCTGATAAACATCGAGTCCGACCTACAGGGACGCTGGCAGGTGTATAATACCGGCTGAGTTTCCATAAATATATCCGGTACAGCATATTTCGAGCCTCGAGAAAGAATTCCTCATAACGTCGGCTATACCAGGAACTATATTTACTGGATTCCAACGCCACCTCGACCGCTTTTTTGACGACCATTGCAAGCACATCGTAGTTTAAAAAATTAAGTGTTAAGATTTATATAACACATACATTGTCCGTTTGATACAGAGAACCGGCATGGAATAAATGTTCTTCGAGTGTTTGTAAGAATTACAGCCTACAAGAAATAGTATCTTTGATGGTTTACAAGACATACATACGTGTCAAAATTACAATTAAAACATTGTACTTTTATTCCGCGTGATAAAATAAAGGTTGACCTTTCTATATTGAATAAATAAAAGACAACTTATATAAAATCGACATTATAGTATCAGCGGTAATAAAAATAAAAGGAACATTAAAAATTCAAGTAACTTCTCCCCCTAATAACAAATTGGTTCCTGTTTATAAGGCCCAGAACGACTTTAACTCCGTATTTTCTGTACTTTCGTACTCTGTACTTTCTTAATCATATAATTTTTATGTATGTAGAAATTATTAATATAACTACTCTAGAAAAGCAAAGAATCTTAAAAAAACGATTAAGGTTTTTTTTGTTCGATAAAGATTCCCTCTAGTGGCAACCCTATTGTATCATAATTAATTAATTGTTCACAATCTGTAGTTTAAAACATATATGTGTTCTTGTTTATAACGAGTATGAAGAAAGTGATTTCTCGTATTAAATATATATTAATTAATAAATACTAGCTCTGCCCCGAGACTCCGTTCTAGTTCTTCTCTCACCACAAAATCCCCAGGGGTCGTACATTGATGTTATATTGCCTTAAAGCTCTTTGTAGTCCCTAACATGCAGTGTAAGATTAAATACGACAAACTGAAACATCGATATTACAATTTATTTATAGGTACACGTAAATGACCATTTACATATATAATAATTAAACTACTTGTAGATATAAAACAGATATTTTAATATCAAAAAAAGACCATTAGGTTTTATTTCTGTATACATATATAGTATCAAGGTTTTTATAATGAGAATTTTACTTTTTTAATTGAAATTAAAAAAAAGTAAAAAAAAAGCAGTTTGATGGCGGACATAACATTTAAAAAAATTAATAGGCATAGAAGAAAGTTCTTTACACAAATTTATTAGAGGCCATAAAAAAACATAAAAACAAATTCATCAAAAGTATTTGTAACTAAGTATTATTGAAAAACATCTTTAATAAAAACAACCAAGCGGAAAACTCTTTGAGATGCTAAAAAGTTAGGCATATTATGAAATAATTTAAAAAAAAATATATACACATAAACAAAAGTATCGAATTAGTAAAACTATTAAGCAAATAAGTGATATAGGAAGATCGTTTCAAACAGACACATGTATAAAGCTAATGCGGACGCTGGATTATTACTGCTCACGACATATGTCGCTAGCAGCTCCATTACAAGGGGATCACGCTTTACTGGACTCCACACTATGCCTGGAGAAAATAAAACGCCGAAGGTATATACTTTTACTCCCATACTACACTAAGGCAGAGCCTGCATAACCACGCCAGTCACAAATAAAATCATCCACAGCTAGTTGCTAGTCATATTAGAGCTATTTACTATAATAGTTTCATATATTTTGATAAATTATCTCAAATACTCATCTTCATTACACATACAAACACTAGATACGTTTAGAACTATATAACATATTCATAATAGTCTTGGATAACATTAACACAAATTCGCTTTATAAGTATTTGGTTTTGAGATGAATTAACGTCACAATACAAATTCAGTATATAGGGGGATAGTTTGACGGTTGGATGGTGAAACTCAATCGACTCATTGTGTATTGACCGCAGCTCATCTTCAAATAAAAGGGTGTTAGTCATGCCGACGGTGCGCCAATAGCGAAAACTATTCATACAAAATAATTTTACTTAATACAATCACTATAGTATTCTTTAACACGATTTAGATCGCCGTAAACTAAAGGTTCGATATATTATAATATCATTTATCAATAATGATACAAATTATGACGCCACCTACACTAATGATGTCACTAAATAGAAGCAAATAAGTAATTTAAGTCAAAACTCAATTCAAGTCCATCTTATATATCCTCGTAATAAATTTTATAAGACACCAATCTTATTGTACAAATCGGATTCGTAGTAAACTGTAGTCAATTCTCCTCGGATGTTGTATTTACGTAACAGCAACAAACACATTTATAAAAGATATTAATCTTATAGATATTGACCATCCGAATTCCGCGCGAACCCTATTGATAACGTCCTTGTATAAATGAGCTAGATACGACAAGTTTTCCCATCAAATTAACTAGAAACTCAAATATCACCCTAACAGAACTCACAAATTCATGTAGACTTTATTGTCATCAAAATAAAGTTCAATTTTCCTGACGAAAGCGGAATATAAAAGCACCATACGCTGATAAGTGTATCAATGGAGTCAGTAATAAAGCAAGTCGGTAATTGCTTTGGGTGCGTTTATTGTGACGTTGATTTAAGTTCACACTTTTATATTTGGATTCAACATAACGAGAAACATTTCTTAAATTAGTGTTATAGACGGTACAAAGTTTTAACCGTAACGTACTGAATGAAGAATAAAATTAAGAGAATCATTGAAAGGAACACTCATAAGGCGAATTACTAAGCTCAATCAAACATATTTAACTAGAAATTAAAATAACAAAGTCTTTGTTTACAGTATCTTATCATAATGCGATAAATCGTCTCTGATGTCACTTAGACTGCATGTTGAAGTGAAGGGGTCGATTCACGATGTCTTCTGTAATTTATGATGAACACCAATTTGTTGGCGTCGTGCTAAGCCCGGACGTTGAATGGACCGAAAAGTAGGGTGTCTTCGTATACTTAATTTAGTTTTGTTTTGAATTATGACTTTTTTTGTTAATCCTGTTGAAGCGGAACCTGTCTTATTTGATGTAAAATATAACACATTGAATACAATTAAAAACAAAATTTTTAATCTACATTTTTTTTTTTAAATAATACCATCAAATTTCTTATTCTACCAAGTTGTTTGAAGTCCTAGACATATGAGTCGTATCGTACTTGTTTTATTTAACGTGAAGTAATATTTTTTTTAATCAATGAAATGTTGTATAATGAGATCAAAATACTTAGGGATTAAAAACAATAAAGAGAACTGCATAATAAAATATCTTATGTAAAAGTTTCGGTGCAATGTTCTATCATTAATTGCCTAAACGGCGTGGTGTCGGGTTATAAACCAAATTATAACGCACCATAACTTCTGTTGACAACTCACTCGTGTAATGGCGACGTATTTTGGCGGGAATTTAACATTACGGCAACAACACTTAACTACATTTTACTTATAGTCAGAGAACCAAGGGTGAGTAAAACATAAAATATTTTTATGAGTTTTATAAAATGCATGAGCCATTTCATCGATACAAGTCAAGACATTTTCTATTGATTTTACAAAAATATATCCTTAATATAAATCATAATTATAATATTATCACATTTTCCCTTAAGTATAACTACTTCATTAATAAAATAAAAGTATTAATTAAAAATATTGCTTATAAACTCATCGTATGTTAAATCTGGCTGTATAAAGTTGTTTCGGTACAATCATTATTTTGACATCCAAGGAATGTCAGAATGTATTTGGTAAATTTTTAAAAATAAACACAGTTTATAAAAAGGGTACAAAATTTAAAATGTGTTGGTTAGGCTGGGCAGTAGCATTATCTTTGCTTTCTTACATGTTTGTGTCTCCACCTAAACATTAGGACATCTGTTGAAGATAATACTATTACTTAAACATAAAACTAATAATTTTCAAGCCACAAATTCAATGAAAGGCAATGTTCTATATGACTACAAAATCACAAAGCGAACATGTAAGTTCTTTAACTTTAATGAAAATATTTAATGAGCAATACTGCGTTATCATCTTAGAAATAAAAATACAAATTATTCCTATTGTATAAAATTAATTGCCTTTAATATGTTTTAAATTACACGTTTATTGAAATTTGTTTTTTTGTTTCAGCATTTGAAGAATGTACAATTAGTAACTGCTAAAACATGCACAGCTGTCTAGAAAAAATATCATATATCAAAAATAAATCTGACGGAAAAAACGAATATTTGACCAACAGTTATATTTAAATGTGTTTTTTATTAATAACAAAAAAGTTTTAGATTAAAATTGTAACCTATGACAAAAAAATGTTTTTTTATGAAGTAAAATGTTGTTGCTATTAAAACGAAATGAATATAAAAATTGTAGTTTTGAAGGTTTACTATATTAGATTTTGATATTGTTATTTTTAATTATTTTTAAATATTTATTTTAAAGGGTTTCTGAACGATAAATATGTTATCTAATGTCAAGAAGTCATTGTTAACAGTCGTCATAACTTACAGTAAAATAACAAATGACATTTGGGTCTTATTATCATTTAAAAGCGGGAAAAGACAATCCTTCAATAGACAATAAACTAGTATGTCTTCAAAACGGTCTAAGAATAATTTAGAAAACAAAGTTGACCTGGAATCCTCACTAACATCCAAGAGTGAGGAAAAAAAATTAAGACAGGTTCTGATTTCAAATATGTTTTCTTCAAAAGTGGGGGAAAGTAGTAAATGCGAAATAAAACCATCAACAACGATGTCTTCTCGAAAAGATAATTTAATGATCAAGAGAACAATTCTCGGTGTTGAAGTAGTACTGCCAATAGAGCCATACCGTTGCCAAATGGTTGTTATGTCAAAGGTAATCAACTGGTTTGAAATTAACATATATTGTTTCTGCCATATCAAAGTAATGAAAAAATATAAATAGTTATTAAAGTAATCATTCCAAAATATAAACATAGTTCATGCTTGAGATATATGTCAGATTTGATTTGATTTAAATGGTAAGAGTCATATCCATTATAAAGACACTTAAATGAAGTAAAAGCTATTAATATAAAGCTGTAACTGAAATAGTAGTACTGCTAACATATTTTTCTGTTGTCTGGCGGTCAACAAAATGCAATATTATGAACTAAATCTGTTTAATCTGTACATATATTAATGATTTGACAAACAAATATGTGTATAAACATTTCTTTTCTTCAAATTAAAATTTTACATCAATTTTGAAATCTGACTGACTTCCACCTTGTACATTTCTTAATACTACACCAGCAAAATGTAGTTTGTTATTTGAATTATAAGAGACATACATACCTTTATAATTATTTAAAACAATAAATATGGAATGAATAAGCTCTCGGAGTACAATCCATTAATGCTTCAATTAATTATTAATCTTTGTCTCACTCGTCATTATTACACAAATAACACATATAAATTAATAGTTACCATCTATGATCGAAACAAGAAGATATGAACGGAGTTGAAAATCAGTTGTTATAGGTTCTGTAAGACATTTATTTGTATCAAACAGGTTATAAAAGCAATAAATGAGGGTCAGAATTGCCTCTTGGAGAGTCCAACTGGCACCGGCAAAACTCTGGCCTTGCTATGTTCTTCACTTGCCTGGCAAAAAAGGGAAGAAGGTATATTGAAACTATTATTATATAAGTATCAGTTAATGTTATGCAGCGGACACACTTATGTACCATCCAAATCTTGGATGGTTTGACCGAATTGTTTATAGTAATAGTTATTATGGGATATTAATTATCAATATTGTTTAAGAGCATTTAATATCTACATTTATATGAGAGTATTCTGCAACATAAATATAATTTTGATTAACTCCAATGTACCACTGTCGAATCATTCTGTTAGTACAGCCGTATTTTGTTATCGACCGATATTTGAAATCGCCTTGACCTTTAAACTTTTTACTTACAAATTAGTTTACAAACATTTCTGAACTAACATCAAAAATGCATAATTGAATTAATGGTGCCCAGATATAGTATAGATATGAAAGGAAATCTATTATTTATAAATTGCAAAAGTAAATTTTTAACACACAAGCTTTGTGTCACGGATTCTGTTATGTTCTACTGTATTGATATCTTGATTCTTTCCAACATTAATCATATTAGTAGTAGGATTTCAACTGATTTTTCTTTTAAAAAAAAAAGATAATTCAAATGAATTGGGCTTATGTACATAGTAAAAATAAGTTCGCATTAGCGATAGAACAAGTTACATCAATTGATGTTGAGCCGTCGCGTGCTCCGGTCGCCTATATTACATAAATCAAAAACCTTGAAGCGACATCGCAAACTGACTAACATGAAAATTGCACTACCCGCAATTGTTGCATGTTAACAGTCACCCGCAATAAGGATGTACCTGATATTTTACAAGTCTTTTATTGTTACACGATTGCTACTATCAATAATCGACCATCGTAATCATGTGATATCATATATTTGTTATACATAAAGACAATATCATTAACCGATAAACCACTTGCTATTATAAACCGTAACATAATCAAAACATATTAGTGATTCCGTTTCAATTATACGTTAGTAACGTATAATTCGATATTAGTATGATACAACATTTTTGCTGTACCACATTTGGTATCGTGGACGTACAGAACCAAGTATAGCATTCAATTAAAATTAATTGAATCCGAAACCAAAATTGTTGGAATACATAATAATCGTGCATACGTTAATTAATAGTCCATAAAATAGATATGTTCCGCGTTCGCGTAATACCTAAATATTGAACATACGAATAAATTAGAGTCTCATAAACAGTAATTGCGGTAGCGGTTTAATGTTTACAATATAATTAAAACGATATTCACAAAATAATTGAACTATTCATTAATGATATTAGTGTATGATAGTGTTGTAAAAAAAATTTCAGGTGCATACATCTTAATTATTACCGTTGCAATTTTACACCCAAAACTATTTCTCCGATCGTTATACTGTTTATACAGCTATTGTCATTATAAGTTAGCTGACTGAAAATTTCAACTCGACTGAGAACAAATAAAAGTAAATAGTATAGGTATGTTAATGTAATATATTTTTTATTTATTTCTGTATTAAATCCTCTTTGGGCTTCGTTATACGCTTTTTCAATTTTACAAGTCCATCAACGTAGTTCTGAGGTACGCAATATTTATGAAATTTTGCTACATCGATTCCGTCTTTACGTCTTACTGTATGTTTATATTGATTTATAAATATTATGATTGAATAAATACATTTATATAAAAACATCGAATTATCTCATTCGAATTTAATTGTAACTCAAATTATCAATGATTCTCATTTAATGGAAATGGCATAGCGACGTCGGAACACAATATACCTGAAAATATTACATTAAGACGATAAAAACCGTTCGCAGAAGCTAGTGTATTACCAAGATGATATCGAACTACAGCTATTAAAGTATGTCGCAGTCTTATTATGCTAAAAGCAATATTTCAAGTTCACTCAATTACTGTGACAATCAATTTAGTATTGCTATCATAGTATGTACATAAAGTTATACATTCTGTTTATCTATCTACTGGTAATATAGATATGCAACGAGAATTAATATATTACGTGAATTCATATGTCAGTCGTGTATTATAATGTATTTGTAGTTTCTTAAAACTTTAATCAACAAACCAGCTTAGCTCTAATTCGCTCCATATCTCTAAATGTCTGTACGATAGCTGGGTATTAATATTGAACGAACATATAACTTCGACGTTCCAGAATATTAATCAACAGATCGTCCTTAAATTTTCTTTGACAAACAAACTATTTTAATCTCTGTATGTATACTATATAAGATATGAAAATACCTGACTCTACATGCTTTCATAGAGCTCCTCTTTTATGTAATTTCAATCAATAAGCGTATTTGAAACACGAAAATTGTATCGAAATTAATATTTTTTTTAAAGATACAGTAACAAAAATACTTTCATACAAAGTTTCTAGAATAACTATGGACAATTGAATTACGTAAAATTATAGCTCGGTACTTAACCGATAACATTTTCCTAGAATTCGCAGCATTATAGAGTCGTTATCATTAGCTTTGAGTGTTTTGTATGATTATAGTATTAATAAAATTAATAGTCATTTTTTAATATGTGAAATAAAACTTACACTTGGACAAACATATCAAAGTTAAAAGAGATCTCAAAAAATATATATTTTTATAAATATATTATGAAGCTCTTACACTATTAAAATTTCCGAACAAAAGTAGATATGAAGAATTTAGACGCAGTGAAACAAATAAGCAACATTCATATAGACGTCACGTTTTCTGAAAAGGGACAAGCATTTCCAGATATAAGTGAATCGAATATTGAAATATATATATTTTTTTCTTTAACATGGCACAGGCTGAACGCTGTTCACAAACATATTTCAGATCTAACATCTGTGTGTCAAAATGTTTAACCAACGCTATCTATTAAAGTAATGCACAGACGGAAGCTCTGGGACTATTTTTTTTTTGTTTGTTTGTTTGTCTATAAAATTACGTGAATTTAAAATTTTCAGTGAGAATAAAATGCCATTAAGCATTTGTTTGTGGCATGTGTCAAGTTTGTATCCAACGTTTCTTGGTCACGAATTGTTTCGGTAATTTTGTTTGTGTCAAAAAAGTTGACGTCTCAATCGTGCCACTAAATGATCTGGACAGCGTTTTTTAGTCGTTTGTCACGAAATATTTTTCATATTGTGAATACGATTTCAAAGGCAATGAAGTTGTGTTTTCACTGATGTTTTTCAAATATATTTGGCTATTTTAGTAAGACTTAAAAAAACTAATTTATTCAAAGACTTCTTGGTCAAGCGATATTTTTGTTCCCACAAAACCCTACATAAGGTTCTTCCTTTTTAATAAAATTTATCATATTGTTCGCTCACGTCAATGTAATCATACAATGGATATTACGATTCTAGATGTTGTAAAACTGCTGTAGTCAGCGAGAAATGAAACACATATTGCAACATGTTCGTGGAGTTTTTCTTAAACGCGACACTAAATTCCATCAAATTAACGGGAACCTTGTAATTTTGATCGCATCAATTACTCGATCCCAAGCCGGGGACCGTCGCCGCCCTAACATATCTTCTGCTCCCTCTCAACTCCCTTCACTATATATTTTTTTTGCTATTCCTCGTTTGACAACCCTTTTGCTAAATTGAATTACAATGTCTCAATTTATAAACTCGGCACTATCTCGCTGTGAACACAATTGTCATCTTCATTTAAATCGTATGAGATTTTTTATCATTATCGTAGCAGATTTTATTTTCAAACATAATATTTTAGTGTGATAATATTTTTTCAGTCGACATCATGATTGGTGTACTATTTTTATTATTGTAATAGTTATGTATACTTAGTCCATGTTTGCATCGTCACATATACAGATTTGCCCGTTTCTCGGTCAATAAAGTAAAAAAAATTAAGTATCTGTAATAGTAGTAGTAATAGAGGTATACGAATTTAGAGAATTGACAAAATTTTGGGTTTATTGAAAAAAAATTTAGAAAGTTTTCAGTCGAGAATGACTTGGAAAACTTTAAAACTTCTATTTTATATTTTTTATGTCCATTACTTAAATATATATTAAAGTTATATAAAACTAGACAGACTACAGTAAAGTAACCTGTCCATCAGAATCATAGATACGCTTTTCATGCCGTTACTTCAAACCATTTAGGTACACATTAAGTCCGTACTTTGTTCACACAAACTAAGATACGTTCAGAATTGACTATATACTGGAAACAACGTATTAATAGTGGATAGTATCATTTACATCATTTCAGATAGCTAATTCAAATATCGCAAGACTTCAATACCTTTTTGTATGTAACCACAAATGGTACGGAATTTCAGGTCATTCGGATTAGATTAGAATTCAAGAAAAGAAAATCTAGAGGGTTCTAGATTTTTATTTCCTATACAGTTTTATTAGGCATAACTTCTTTCAGTTCCGTTTTAACCAATGATCAGAACTAATTCATTAGAAATCTGTGTTAGACTAACTTCTCGATAACAAAGTAAACATCGCTCTAAGTTTCACCGTGAACACTATACACTGCAAATAACTGGAAAGTAGTCGAATACGATTTGAAAATGCGAACCATTACATTAGTTAAATACTCGGTTATTACAAAGATTCGATAACCCGAGTCTATATATCGATCTGGCTGAAGTGTATAAAGTATAAACATTAGTTATAATACTCGTAGTATAGCCGTACCTCCCGCGTAGCGTTAATTTAACAAGCAAGGGTTGCCATCGTTGTCATTGTACACTAAACTTTATTTACGAGACGACTGTTATTGCGAGCTCGCTTCATTTACATATAGATTTATGCCAGTGATCATACACTCGCGACTACGTTTCCGAGTTTCTTGAGGGAACTTTTTCAATTTGTTTTTATTATACGTTTTTTAATGTTTCATGTTATATAGAAAATCTCGTTGTTATAACTGTTGTTATATTGATTTTGTGCTGTTTATCAAAAATATATTTAGATTATAGTGTTATAATTTAAATTTCATTGTTCTTTATATAGATTCAAGATAGTTTTTACCGAACCTAGTGTATATCTCAACAATCCCTGTCTTATACGAAGATTTTTTAGAAAAAAACATGTCCTTATACATTTTCTTGATTAAGATTCGACAAATGAATTAATGTATGTAAAGTTTAATACAAAATATAACTGTGATATATTCATAACAAACAAACAAAGGGAATATTCAAATTTTTATACAAAACGTAAAAGTATCACGTGGTGCATAGAGCACGATTTTTCCGTGACAATAAAGGGGTAGCCGATTTTGGGCCATTAACCGTCGTTAACCGCCATAACAGTAAAATAAATATGATTATTGCCAGATTTAATCGAACTGTAATGCGGCTTCCGCTGTTAAAAATATAACCCGCAACTGATACGATAAAATCTTACGTATTGATTTACATTGTCTTCGAATGCGAGGGTATTTTAAAATTTTCGTATAACCAACCATCCGAGATATAGAGATTTGTATTTATTTATGGATTTTATCGTTAATATATATAAGACATGCCATTTTTTTTGTTTACTGCCCTAAATTATTATATTAAATTTATATTAAAGTGGAAAAAAATATAAATATAATTTTCAATTCGCACCGATCATACAAGTGTTACTTGACCGACTTGCTAGCCCTCGGCATCCATTTGTCTAGTTCCAGAAGTACTACTGAAGGTTTGAAAGAACTTTTGTTACGAATTCTTTGTTTTATGACAAATACCATTTTATTAAAAAAAAATATATAAGCTTTCATAGAACAAGATACTATAATTTTTTTTTATATAGGAATATAAGGTTTTTTTTTTACGGATAATAATCTACAATGAGTGTTATGTATTAAATTATTCAAATGTGACCCTCATTAAACCGATGTTGTACCACCAATATTTACTCAAATAATGAATCAGTACTTCGTGTTCTAACCCCATATTCTAATCGTTTAAAAAAAATGTTTTTTTTTCTCTCGAATCGCATTCAAATGGTAATTTTACAGTTTTGAGCACGTCAATCTATTAGTATGGAGTTCCTCGGTTTCGTGACTATCCGAACCTTTATCTTCGAATTAGTATTGTCATTAATATATATATTTTTAAATTGTATCCTCGGTCGTAAATGTAAATGGGATCGTGTTCTGATTGTTGATTTATGTTTACTGTTCACTGTCATTATTTTATATTACTGTACAATCTGTATTGTCGAAGCCTATTGAATTTACATATTGCGCTTTATTTATACGTATACTTATAGAATGATACTATTTCACTAAATATTAACAAGCAATTGCCAAACTAGTGTAAGAGCCATCTATAGGAGTAGCTATGAACTATTAACATGAAGAGCAAGATAGTGGGTGTGTTTAAAACAACGCCATCTATCGAAATTCGTAGGAACTTGTTTCTTATTATAAACATCTATAGAAGGATTCACAATTAATTGAGATTTTTTTAATTAATACTTATATACGTACTATTAAAGGAAATATAAAATTCTTTACGCGCTTATTAAAATAAATTTAATTCTTAAATATAAGTATTTACTTCGCATACAGCAACGCAATCATTGATTTATTTCTTTTATTACTGCTCGGTATTTAATTGAAATCTTTTATAATCGCCAAGTTTTAAACCCGTAATCCGTGGCATGTGACAGATCATTTGAATAAACGAACCAACGTCGTTCTGTGTACGCCTACCACAATTCTACCCACTACTACGGATTTAACTATTACCGTAACAGAAACGTGTCCAGCAAAAACAAATTCTTTGTATTGAAAAGTATGGGACTATATCACTAGATCGTTCCGTCGGCGATCAGTATATTATATAATGGAGCATATCGTGTTCCATGCCGATCCTGACACGTTCCTAATACGGTCACAGTATGATACGTTGTGGTGAGTAGACTCCAACACCTCAGCATCAAAAATCTTTGCACATTATAGTATATTTAATGTGAACCAGAATCGCTAAAACAAACAGAGCCATAGCTATTATAAGTCATTTATTCAAATTTACTCGATTTACTTGTGTAGCAAAACAAGTAAATTATATAACTCAGTGTGATCTATTTCAACTATTAAAATTTTCAAACATAGTTACGCGAGCACTTAAATCCAGCGAGATGCTTTTATCGTATAAAATTATATAATGACGTTATAAGTGCGTATGGAAAGGCTTAAAAGCATATATTTAATTTAAAATTCATTCAAATGAAATTATGTCATATTAAAAAGGATTTTTACTTTTAATTTATTTAGAATTAAAAACATTATTATGACGTGATTTCTATTAATATATATATATATATATATATATATATATATATATATATATATATATATATATATATATATATATATTATAATAGAAATCACGTCATAATAATGTATGTATATATATATATATAATTGACTGGTTATATATGCCGAGTTTATTCGGTTGCTATGTTTGACCAGACATAAAAATTAACTGCGACGTTACTGGCATATTATTACTGGATTTGTATAATATTTTTTTTATATTTTCGAATTTCTTTTGTTGATATTCTATATTTAAAAAATACTGTTGATCCTGCACTTATGTTGCAAGGAGTTTCTATTGCAAAACTAAAGAATTTATAATAACCTTCTTACATTTACTTTTGCATGAAAAACAGAAAACTTTATGTATTTTAATGTTTATAATGCTTCTTCTACTAAGTAAATTCTGTTGTGAAGCCGGTACGAACTTCGAAGGTCGTCATAAGTACATATCTCAATTAAAATTCATAAGCGCTATGTCTGTAAAACAGAGAAATGCAAGTCCAGATCGCGATCCGAGGGCTTAGTAATAACAGAAGCGGCTGTAATTATAATATTTAATATCGTATTATCTATGTAAAGGAACTCGGAATATTCATTACGAGTAATTATTTTAAAGCCCTCTAAATCTACGGCCATAAACTTTGTTTATTTCTAGTAAAAAAAAAAAAACATAAAAGTAAATTAGGATAACTCGACGATTAAATAATTTTTCGATAGTACTGTTTGCACGATTGGAAAATATTGACATTTGTTTGACATACGTCAGTTATTTGTTCAGCGATCGAACAGCTATAATAAGTATAGTCCAAACAGGTATATATCATTGATAAATTATATTTGTCGCTATGAATATTATCATTTAAATCCATGGCCGACATTAATTATAACCCTTATCCAGTTATCCATCATCCATGTGGGATCATCCCTATCTATATCTTAAGTCTATGGTATAAGACGTCTCTTGCGCGTATTAGAAATAAAACTTAATTAGTCATTATCAATATTCTAGATTGTTGTATTCAGACATAAAATAGTTGTATACCAATATCGAGATAATTGTCTTCGACAGTCACAGGAGCATTTTAAAGTATCTACACTAAAGTAAATAACATTGATCGTTCTCTAATAATGTTTGAGAACAATCGAATTTAAATCGGAGCATTTTAAATTATTACATACCCATGTCTAGTAGACAAACGACTATTTATTTTACTGAGTTGATTAAATATCTTTTATTCTATTATTTTGTTATGATAATGATATAATATAATATGATAATTGCTTTATTATATCACAATTTTTTGTATTAACTTAATTTTTCATCTCTCGCTTATCGATAATGTAATTAGTCGAATAACCATTAAGGCTCAGAATTTAATTATAATCTTTATTTAATATATGCATGGTCATAGAGCTCTTTGGATTTACAACGCGTTTTTTATTATTTTAAACTATACGTATACACCCGACGCGACGTGTCGGTTACTTTGCAACGCCGCGCGGCTATAACGTATAATTTAAAATAAAAATAAACGCTTTGTACATCCGAAAATATTAATTTTATTTAAATAAATAATCTCGAAAGTCTTAGATAGGTATCCTCATTGAGATAGACCTGGTTTAATTATTGTTGTAAATAAAACCGTATTTCGAAATTAATTCGTCTGTATAGTCCTTTTTATATATTTTTTTTTAATGATTTTTTTACATACCGTAGTAACTTCAATAATTTTCAAAGTAGATTTATCATACGGACGTACAGAAAACAAATGAAATTAATCCGAAATGAAATAAGCACTGAATGAAATCCTATTCAAACAAAGCAAGGACAATTAATCTCGGAACTTAAAATTAAGCCTCTCCGGTTTACTAAATGTAGTTTTTCATAAAATTTGCTGAAAAACAAACTAGTTATTTATAATATTTAGTACGAGAATTTTTAGTAGGAGTATTTTAAGTGGTTTCGATTTGTACGAGATTTTTTGTATATATGTTATATTTGTGTGAAAGACATTCTCTGATCTGATCATTAGCTCTGAACCGATAACCACACAGATTTTATTAATTCAATATTTTGCTTCTCAGAGATACAAAGCGTACTTAAAACAATTTTTAATTAAAAATTATTTGCATCCAAAAAAATATACGAGAAAGATAAATACGAATGTGTATGTTGTAGCATTAGTATAATTAAAAAGTTTTAATATAATTAAAAATTTCTTTTAATGAAAATACAATTTTATAGTAAAGCCATACAAATATTATAATATAAAATTTGTAACATATTATTAATTTTCATTATATGATATATATTTAAAATCATGTAGGTAAGCTTTCAAACGACGACTAAAAATAAAATCTTTTATTCATCAGGGTTATTACATCAGAGTTTTAAATTCTGATTTATAACCTGTCATATTTATAATCTGTTATAAGAGACGTATATGAAATATTTTTCTATATAATACGTTTCCTAGCCGAAAATGAATTCAATGTATTATTTCAATAAGGTGTAAATTTTAGACACTTCATTATTATTTGGTTATTATATTTGTAAAAATGTTATGTTATTTATCATTTCATTCGTACTATGTCGGAGTTATTATTTACAAAAAAACACTCGGTTCGTTCGATTCATGTACCTACTTTTTTTTTACTACAAAAAGAGGATCTATTTTTTTTTAAATCACAAACTGGACTTGAATATAAAGGCCAATGCTATCTGCCATTTAACCATCAAAGCTGACGCAGCACGATAAAGTTGCTTATTCCCATTAAAAAGTGAGGGTCTTTAAATAAATATCATGGTTCTGACATGCGTACCTACAGCATACGCCCCTTGAACAACAAACGCCATTTGTCACATAAACAAACGCATTAACATTTTACATAAAACTTCAAAGGCATGTTTGACATTAAGCATGGTGACATTCCCCTCTTGTGTCGCCTTTATTATATCCTAATTCACACCCCTGGCTATAACTGACGCGCAGGGAGCTATGGACCTTACAGCATCAGCAATACGATTCAAAAATAAGTACGGCATATTTTAAATAGCCCTATTCGTAAGCTAATGTTGACAGAAATGATATGGGACTTTGCACTGCCGGCACATAATGCTAAGAATCATTTTCCCGGTGGGTGAACCGTTTGTATCAGGGGTGTGTTGAGCTCAAAGCATCGCGTCAGGGTTGACGATTTTTTGTAATTAATACATAGCCAAGAACATTGATCTGGTGAATTGTTTTGACAAAGGACCTTTGAGAGCTTGTTCAACAAATGCAAAGGATTAATTTAGATTTGTAAACGTGTCACTACTCGAGCTGACAGGAGAGTACCACGAGTTCGGGTTCGTGTAATTATTATTTTTACGAACATTCTTTTTATCTCCATATCGACAATCCTTTCTATTTTATTTTTTTTACATGAACATAAATAAATATATATTTTTTTTTGTAACGGAATGTCAAAGTGAATAGTGCCGGGGGCTTAGATCATTTTATTTTTACACATTAATTGCATTTAAGTGCACATATTTACATTCATTTAGGATAATTCATTTCTTTAAATTAATCTGTATCACGATATAAATGTCATCAGATGTCACTTTTTTACTTAAATATATATCAAAAAATATAATACCCACCTGAATTTTCTTTTCTAGCGCAAACTTTTCCTAGCAGAAACGAGATTGAAATTAGTTTTACAGTAATAATGTAACTATTGATGTGAAAGTGAAAGTAATTGCAGCATCAAGTGAAGTCTTTAAATTGAAGTTGGTCAGATCGATGAAAGCGATGTTTTGTCAATGACTAATCCATTACTAGGACATGTCACGAGATCCTTATATACACTTTGTTGTAACATATGTTCTGCCAGTTTTATACTATAAGACTACAATAACAAAAGGCACTATCAATCTTTTATACATCAGCATCAGAAAAAAAATATATAAAAAAAAACACCTCAATAAAGGTATATAAATATGAAAGTCAACGTCAATAATCAGATACAACTGTGACAGGTCTTAGGAAAACATACTTTACTAGATCGGAACAGCATAACAAATCCTGGTAGACAGAGACGCGGTCAAAAGCTAGATATGTAATAAATTTTCTATGTAATTAAACTATAATTGGAACATTGATGGCCTTTACAGAAGCTAGCCACTTAATTACCGTCACTCGACACATGATGTACATATAGGTACGTTAATATGTTGAATACATTGAACAATCAATTAAATTGAACTAATGACATACTATTATGTTCTCGTTTTAGGTAATTTTTATGTAAAATTTATTTAATTTTCACAAATCTAATATACACGACAAAAATCTTTTTAGAAAGCGTATTGTTATGTAAAGATTTGTCTTAATGGTTTGCGGTTTAGACCACGTTAATATTTTATGCATTAAAATACTTAAAAGGAATTAAAAATTACACAAATTTACATCGGAACCGCAACATTGAGTCTTGAAATTCATAGATATAATTATTTCGTAAGTTCGTATGAATAAAGGCAGTTAATTATAAATGAATCTTTTATGAAAATAATATATCTTAATGTTTTTCGTCTCGCTATCGCATGTCGCATTACAGCAAACCATGAAATAGATGTAAATTGAAAAGAGCTCGCCTTTCAATAATAAGTTTCACTTATCGCGTTCTCAAAAGCCACACATTTTATTAAATTTCAATCGCCATATGAGAGATATGTTAGTATAGATTCTTGAAATAATTAATTAATTAAGTAATCGTTAATTAATTATGTAATAATTAATATCTAATATTCGGACTATCGGTGAGTTGACAGCAGGTGCATCTTTGACGGATTCCTTTCTGTCAAACATATTAATTTAATCCCGTAGTAATACAGATAAAATAAAAAAATATTACAAAACATCAGGACGACAGCTAAACGTAAAGGATTGGGAGTGATACGAAAAAAGACATGTCTAGGGGCAGATATGTTGACAATAAATTGAAATAGTTTTTGTCAAATAGTAGAATGTAATCCGAAAAGCACCGGAGGCGTTGGGAATTATATTGTTTGTTGGGTTTTTGTAAATGAACAGCCGTTACGACGTATGTAGGTATAGGATATATGTAAATTCTATAAATTACTTACAAAAAAAAAAATGTAATGTGTCATAATGAAATGGCCAGTGAGTCATTTAGTCTGTTGCAAGTACTAGTTACGTTCTAACGGTATCCAACAGTGGTAATGAATAGTTGCATGCAAGGGTTTTATTCCTTCACGTAAAAATTGCGAATAGGTTTTTATGAATCTTTACAGTGTAGCTTGGATTGATGTTGAGCGAGTCTTTTCAAGTGGACCTATACTCTCGAATGCAATCTACGGAAGAACTAAATGTACTCAAAACGGATATTGAACTTGTAAAGTTTTGATTTACTAGTGTTGTGACTAACGAACGACCTCCGAAATAAAAAATACATGGTTCCCATTAAGGGCTGCTTACTAAAAATATCTTGTCCTTGATAAACAAACTAACTTTACCTACGATTGGTTCAATAGATGATGCCATAGAGATTTTTTTTGTACATTTACAATTTTTTCTAAGACAGCGTCAGATAAGTCATAGACAATTTTAGGAAATATTAGGAAACATAAATTTTAAATATATTGTATTCGTAAAATTTTGACACGTGTAAGTCTATTGTTATATTATGTAATTTGTAAGTGAATAAGTTGCTTTGTTAAATTAAAACTAGTCTTAGATCTCATTAAGACACTTTGTCACTAACAAGCCATTTTATAAAGTTTTTTTTTTTAATTCGGTCCTTTAGTCGTAATTGTTCCATCACTAACTACTTCAAGTATATTGTGAGAATTCATTTAGACAGAACTATATATATTTGCAATAACAATAATCCGATACAACAAGTTGTAGTGTTGCTGGCGATAATCCCATTTCAACAATCACAAAAGCTATTATACATTTCTTGTTCTGCATCAACGTTCACTTTTACTCCGGAAGTATTGAGTTGATTTTAATTCCATACAGTAAGGTTTTTATTTACTCCATTGTAGATTGTCACCAGAGATTGCATTATGGCGCTTTCATTCCTTTCTGTTGGATCGCCTACGGCTAATCGTTTGGAAGTTGCCTACAATACGATAAGCTGGATCGATGTCCTTTGTCACATTCTGTGACATAAATGGTGCAGACAAACAAACTTTTTTGTACTTACCTGCGATTTGTAGTACATCATTCCGTTAACCTCAACAAAAATTTATATTAAATATTAAAAATATTTATATTTATTCAATAAAGTTCATATGATCATAATAGATATCATCAATTCCAATATGAATGGGATCTCAATGAAAAGGCACAAAAGTACCCGATCCAGGGCACAATACAAAAAGCAGCTCAAAACATCTTTATCCCTTCTAAATAAGATTTAATAACGTTTTGTTAGAAATGCGCTTTTTAACGAACGCCTTTGTGATGTTATTTATAAGTTCTCCAGATTATATTGAACCACTTGGCTTCCAAGTTTCAATGCATATTTTGTATATCGTTTCGGCTGGATCGAGTGGTGTTAGATCTTTATAAATTGGTCAGCTTCTAAACTTCACCCTGATAGGTTGGATTTTCGTATTAATATTATTGGTTTATTTGTAGTTCCAGCTGCTTTAACTGGTATTTTGTGCTAAGACGTTTCCAACCTCAATTGTCTTATTATTTGGTTGAAACCATCTTTATACTTTTTGCAACACCAGTTATAACTTTAATAACTTCGCATATATATATTATATTGCATGTTATTACAACGTATTTCCAATTCAAGGGGTAAGAAAAAGAATTCAAACAAAAAATTGATGCAAGCTAAAATAATAGTCCCACAATTAATTTCCTCAATGGAGCTGGAGGGTGTCCATATTGTTTTAAATAAATGATACAAATTTTCTAATGCGTTTCAAAAAAAAATGTATCCGGAAACGCATATTTAATTTTGGTTACAAATACATACGAACAGTCTTAAAATCCATGAAATATCTAATAGCATTTACCCTTTTTTATATTGAATAGTTTGTAGGAAATATCTATTAAAAGAATTAAAAATTTTCAGTCTATGTTTTTTATAAACATCATAATATATTGATAGCATTTGCTATTCCTTAAACTTTAAGCCTAAAAGCTGACTCTTCTAAATAATAATTCCATTATATATACTTAATAATTGTTACAAAATACTTTCGCTACTGCGAAGAAAAAAACAAACACGACAATGTCCAAATCGAATTCTGCCCGAATAACAAGTAAACTGGAATGTAAGAAAACATTGTACATCCGTTTCTGGGATATTGGAGCCGAGGGCTATATCAGTGAGGAGCACCTTCCACCCACGGCTTACAGTATTCGTGAGCTTGCTTACGCTACTCTTTATGTAATTCTAATGGGACAAATAACATCATAAATCACACATATCCTACGTCCTCAACCGTGACTTTACACTGAACCGGTAAATTATATACAGTTAATTTGCGAAAAGGATTAAAAATATTTTTAATCCGTTTCACAATATCTAAACTATTATTTGAAATGTCATTTATGAATATAATATAAATATCGATTTTCGCATGACAAATTACAAAGATTTATAAAAAAAGTTAGTTGTAATTTCGTGAAATTAGATTTATTTTGTTATCCTCTGATATATAAGTGCTCTCAACCAGAAGCAACAATGCATGTTCGATAAAGCTCGCCTCAATACAAAACTCGAATAGCTGAAATACTCAGGTCAGATTCACGTGAAATTCCAAATAAAATAAAACACTCCGTGTATCGTACATCCAAATTAGGCGCGAAATCGCTCACGAGAGCCGCTCGCAAAAACCTCGTTAGCCGCGGCCATGTTTGTTCGGCGACAGCGGGGCGCGCCCTCTATGTACACAGCGACAACCCTGATATAACCGAGCCATAGGTCACGAACACAAACCTACACCTTACATCTCTAAAATAAGGATGTTAATCGCTTGTAGATGATTGATTGGAATGAAAACGCAAGTTGGTCTAGGTGTGTGTATCTGACATAGGGGTGTGGGTTAGGGGTGTCGGTGTCACGATCGTGCGACGCAATAGCATATGTGAAATGGATATGCAACGTGATACTGAAAGTGATAGCGAGTTCATGATAGTAGTTTTGTTTGTTGGCTGTAGCTGTTAATGAATTTTTATTTCCGCAGTGGAGAGTCGGATTCCATGGATACCTTTAATTTACTGTTTGTTAGCATATTTCATTTAATCTGTTTGAGTTTACGTATGACGGTTTTGGAACGTTACATGTGCGGTTATTATTATATTTTGTTGTAGTTTAATTTAATATTCAATTTATGAGCCGTTGTCATTATTTATTTACGTTATCTCCGTATACTGTTGTATAGATGAGCGGTATTGAGTCAGCATCATCAGGGAGCCGGTATTGATTGCGATTAGACCCCCTCCATCCTCGGAGGGTCAAAATAAAGAGCACCGTTCACTACAACACAGCTTCAGCTCCTTAGCTTTTATACTATTATGTATTACCAGGAATTAATATGAGTTTTAACGCTATTATACTATTCGATAATATTTTACGTATACATAGTTCTAAACAAAAATCTGACAATCTGAAAATCTGACATTAGTAACATACGTGAGTTTACATTAGGACGATACAAGTGTAGCTTGTTATAATTTGATACAGATAATGTTCTGTCAATTTAAACCACTTTAACTGTTATAACTTTAATGATCTTTTCACCCAATAATAATTCTTATACTAGACTTTTTGTTATGTACCTATAACATTGTATAAAAGAACATTAAAAAAAGTTTCCTGTAGGATTTCAATACTATCATTCAGTGTATATAAATCAACTTCCTAGATATTCAGCTTCCTAATTAACTCAGTGTATTTCATATATACGAACAAGTAAATAAATAATTCAGGCTATACATATACATATAAACATTAGTATAGTGTAATGTGCGAGCTCCCTTACATACTAAGTGACCGAATTAATTCTAGCAATTAATAGAGGGTTTAGGTTGACTCCAAGTTATCCCCCAAGCATGAATCCCCAATACCAAAATTCAATTATTGATACCAACGACCGAACTCAGCGCAACACGATTTGGGCGAGGCTTTTAATAATAAATGTTGCCTTCATATACATATGTTTGTTGTTGAAATACAACTTGGTATTTAATATGATGATCTAGATACGAATATAAGCGATTTTACTAAATTTCACTTGCTCTTCGATTAACTATAATGACTATTATTATTTGATATATGATAGTAATATTATTCATAATTCTCTAATTATGTTATATAAATGTCGATTTCATAACACGAATGCACATTAAAAAGCTAGCTAGCTAAGTATCAACTTGACGTCATTAGTAATATTCAAGGGTCGCCTTAAGTTTCGCTTGGTTATACATTAGTGATGCACGTTAGTCATATACCATTTTTTTTTCAACAAATCACATGACTTAATACTTAAAGAATAGTACGCGGTATACATAAGTAAAGCAGAACGGGTCGAGCTGTGACATAGGCAAGTGCCTGCTAATTGCCACTCGAGCGCCAATTACGACGATACGACCCCTCACGAACACGTTTAGGCTTCGGTTGCAGATTCGGTTAAAGCGGATAAAAGATGTCATTTATAACTTTGATACACATCGTCTTTGTTTACGATTACTCGTGCATCAAATCACTTTATATATCTATATATAACCTGTTACGTTATACTTTAATGTAAATTCATTATGTTATACTGTTGAAAAACGCTGTCGCTTATCACAGTGTTCTATATATGTTTTGAAGTGTGACGCTTTCGCGACGAATGGAGAGCCAGCGAATGTGAAACACTCAAGCTAGCGCGGATTACGCTTGACGGAGCCAACAAAAGATGTCGTTACTCAGCTATATACTCGAAGGAGAGCTGGCTGCGGCTAGGGTGGCCACATGAACATACCACCACGTACTTGAAACTGAGTTCGCGGTACCATCCGCCTTACTCATGACGTGTGCTAGAAATATATGTACGAAAAAATTCTATTTAAAATAATACAACGGGGATTCTTCCGAATATTATCAAACGTTGCGTTGTGAACGAAGCTTTACTGTTGTATTTCTTTATCTGTATCATTTTTTTTTCTTTTATACACTATATTTAATATGTATGGTAATAAACCTGCATACATTATTCTGTCGCCCATAGTTATTATACTAATATTAATATTAATACTACAGAGAAATTATTATGGATATAGAATGCATTAAAATATTAGATAGATAAGCTGAAATAAGAGAAATAAGGAAGCATTTCTGCCATTGTTCGGTTATCTGTGACATGGTTTATTTAAAATGTTTTTCTTCTCTTTAATATTAAAAAACTAGTATTGTAGTTTTGAAATTGAAACACTGCAAATAAAGAAAAATACGTAATAACAGCTCTCATTTATGCAAAGAATTAAGTAAGAAATTAAAAAAATATAAGATAATAATGAACTGATTATCCACCACTAGTACAATTAATGTTGAGTGATCGGACTTAGATATCAGGAGTATCGTAAAGCTGTTAACGTTCAGGCATCGTATAGAGCACGCTCGCCCTAATTGGCTATTTTAATAATTAAAAATCATTATAAACACGGAGATTACGCCGTTAATAATAAATAACAAACTACCCTCGGTGAGATTTCCATAATGTAGGTATCATCACCATCATCTTGTGCGTAATTAATCGCAAGGGTTGTCCATGGCTCCGTCGAGACCGGCTTTATTAAATTTTAGCGCTCTCGCCCCCCTTCCACCACCACACCCGCCATAGGGTGGAGGCCCCCTCGATGAATAGAGCCATCACTTTTACTATTCACAGCGGCCGGGTAGATTAGCGAGATGAATTTCCTGATCCTCCTGGGGTTCAGATTGTGCGTGGGGGATCACTGGTGAGGATTTTGCTGCGATTGCGTCACAATTGTACATCCCTAACGTCTATTATGTACAAAAATACAGGGTGTTTTAATTATCCCCGTTATGATACTCGCATTGGGATCTTAATATATCATTAAATATTCATAGATATAAAATATGAAAGTACGTGT
This sequence comes from Danaus plexippus, assembly GCF_018135715.1. Taxonomy (NCBI): domain Eukaryota; kingdom Metazoa; phylum Arthropoda; class Insecta; order Lepidoptera; family Nymphalidae; genus Danaus; species Danaus plexippus. Next base: position 13,182,247 of record NC_083559.1, read on the forward strand.
ACTATATAAAATAATAGTAACTAGTACTCGGCTCAGTCCCGACAGAGTAAACCAACAATACATTTATGCACAAAATTTATAGCATCGTACTTAATAGAAGACATTTGGTAACAACAAAATATTAATGAGGCTCTCATGGCTTATACGACATCACAAACGCCGGCAGTGAATTTATAATGTTAATTATACGGTTACAGCAATGAGCAATTCAAATTTAAGCCAACATTTAGCAGATGTGAGTTAGATCCCTGTTCCCATATAGCCGCCCGGGGGTGTAATATTTTTCACCCCAGCATCATATGAAAACACAGCATCGCCCCTTTTGTCCTCTACAATGCGTGCACATTATTAAAAAACCAGCCTCAATCGATGGCCGCCGGCGTCTACTCCCGAATCACACACTTAATTATTGACACATCCGTTTTTTATCCGCTCCCGGCTCCAATGCCCCATTGTGGCCTGAACTTCCCTTTATTCGCTGAAACTGGCTATTTCCTTACCTTTGTACTATTTTGGGCAGATACGTCGATTATTGTTCTCGGTACAATTCACTGCCCTTAATATTCGTTAGCTAATTATTGGTTATCAATTACCATTTATCGTTTTTCATATACAAATAATATTTATATATTTATATATATACGTATAAAATGTTTTATACTTTCTACGACATTATTGAAACTCTTATAAAAAAGAACATTACTTATATTATCCATTGCGAAGTGTTTATGAATTATTGATGGCCTCATCAGGCAGCACAGATACTTTTTTAGTATAACATCTTCATATTTCTGCAGAAGCGACGATAAAATCTATATATTTATAAACTCATTAGTAATGCCATTACTTCGTGCTTGCGATCATGGGTGCATTGAAATGAAGGATGATATGTTCTTAGACACGGCTACCATCAAAGGGAATACCATCGTAGAATCGCATAGTACGAAGCCTGGCTGCATTCTAATCACGTTATATTCGTACAGATTGCATTAATTACTGTAACATCCGAGCGTATACATATGTCTGTTATAGGTGCTGTAAACGTAGGTAACGTAAGAATGTCGTACTGAGCTCGTCTAGTGTTTCGCCGTAATGAAATGCGTCCCCGGCGACATCACTTCCTACCGCTATCTGATAAAGGGTTTATCGCAAACGTCACGATACCACGATCGGTAGCTTTTTCGATAACGTTTATTAAACACGAAAATTACAACCTGTTCCCGTTCCGGATTTATAGCATTGCTGTTTTGATTTACACGAATTTTATATTTAATTACGCTGAAATAAATTTTCTCTAACTATTCCTTAACTATTCTATTTAGCTATTGTTAATGATAAAGATAGATAATATTGTTTTTTCATATACCAACAATTTATTATCGGTACGGCTAAAATAAGGAATAGATTAAAAATTCTGAACCAGCACACAGCCCGAGTCTAAAGAAACAAATAAAAAAAGTCAATCAGAACGATCTGACCGAAATATCCTACACATGTGAAAATAAAAGTATGATGCGGGAAGAAATACGTTCCGTGTTTTATGACTACGTAAATTTATTTTGCTGCGTATTTTTATATATGATAATAAATTTTTATCATCTTATTTTATATTTAACAGTCGCATTACAATGGGTATCATTTATTACGTCAATGTAAATTCGCGCGTTGCGACATCAACAGTATTGCTGTTCAAACTATTAATGAAAATCCGATATATTAATTATAATTTCAACAGGACACTATCAAGATATTAATTACATTTTTTATTCTGTTTACATGTTATATATGATCCGGGAGATTCTCCTTTCGTATGGAAGTCATTCATGCTGAGAGAATATATAACGTGACGTCTTTAATATTAATAAAGTTATATGTATAAACTTTAGGCATAATTTATTTTTTGTAGAACGGAAATATGTATATAAAATTTTTAAATAATAAAGCGATAGATTGAATAATATTTCTGTGCTCTCATAGTTGTATTCGACGGTATATTTCATAGCAGACATCAGAGACGCCGAAACCAGCAGTATTGAACACCTTTTCACCATATTGACATTATAAATAGTGATGTGCGTCCGAAGACAAAGCTTTGCGGCCACCGATTTGTATGAGGATCGCATTACTTCGACGGTTTTAATCGCGCGACCTCCTTTAAAAGCCTTCACTTTGAGTTAGCCGCTATGACTTGTTTTTTTTTTTTTTTTTAAATCAACCTCCTCGGCATATGACGTGCTCTTATTGTCGCTGGATGGTGCTCTTTTGTCGACTCCTATGAGGGCTGGCGTGTGGGTATCGCGGTGTTAAATGTGATGGGAAATATCTCTGCATTTTATCTCTCCGAGCTTAGACAAGGAGGTAGGTAGGGAGCTATGCTACCATTGTAAGATGAAACACGACATGCTAAATTGTAGTACTTCAATATAGATGTTTTTCATTTATTAATTATGCACTAGGTTTAGGCCCTTGGCTTTTCCCACGTGGAATAGGTACATAGATACTTTCGACTTTTTTCCGTAGCTCTTTACCATATATACGTAAGTAAGATTTCAGAACGCTAGTCTCCACTTTGCAACCACAAAGTCGGAACCAACCAACCAATTCATATTTTACATGTGCTGCTATTGTAGTAATTTTCTTTCGTTTTATATATTAGATTTATGATGGACAAACAACGCAATATATATATAGTATTGTAAACTAGTTTAGAATATAGTTTCAAAAGCCTTGACATTTCATTGAAGTTGCGCATTCATTGAGAAATGTAACGTATGGAACATTAATTTGTATAAGTGGGACCGTCTGTATATATTTTTTTCAAAATTGATTCTAACAAGCCACTTTCATAATTGAAACGCAAATAAAGACGTAGGCGGGTTCGGCGACATCTCGCGTCGGCTCAGCCCTCTAATGGAAATGACAAGTCTAATGTAACAACTGAAAACATCCCAGTGGACGGATCTAACAAAGCATTCATTTTCTGATGGCGGTAATCTCGCCCAAGGGCGCCATTGTTCATGATTTTCTGCGGTATTTTTTTTTTCGCATTTTCTTTTCGAAAAGAATAAAAATACTGAACAGTATTGTAGCCGACGCTCGCGCCGTGACCGCGCAAAAAGGAGCCCCTGGATGACAACGAAATGACGAGAGAGTCCGGGTGGCTTCACCCCACCTCTCGTAAAAATGTCGCCTGGCCGAGGGGCGGCATGCCTACAAGACGGCATTTTTACACACGCCTTCCGAAACAGAGAGACTTATACACCGCAAAAACACCGAACGAATATAAATCTTAGCAGCTTTATGTAAATATCAAAATCGAATACCATACGAAAACTTGACTTTTTAAAACACGAACTTGTGTTTGCGATAAATCGATAAGTATATAGGTAGATGCTAAGAGGGTACAAATTGCAGAGACTTTACAGCTCTTTGTTAAAGGAGGGGTTAGCAGTTTCCGTCGGCCGGCTTTCGGAAATATGACGTTTTTTTTTTATTATTTTTATTCATCATTCTATGTTCTAGCCTCGAAAGCAATTAGATACCCAGTCGCAAAACTAAGTGTGCCTACAATAAAAAGATATAGTAACAAAATTTTTATTAATTTGTATTCAAAATTGTACGTCAAAAGGAAATAAGTTTCATTTGAAAATAAGGCATACGTAGAGTCGTTCGTTAAAAGTTTTTGTCGTAGACGTGAACCATAACTTTTGATATCAACATTTTTTTAAAACAACTTCGTTAACTAAAATATTTTAACACAATTCTAAGAAGCCGCAGCACTTACGCTTACTCGTTCACAAGTTTTACTTTCCGAGTATATGAGCTATATTTAACTATATTTGTATCTGAAAATTAAGATTTATTTTATTTAATACTCATCAACTGTCCTAGTATATTATATTTTACATTCTGTGTAATGCAACTCAAATTCAACTTTCACGTAAAATTTAAAAACGTATTTATTTCAGAACGCATTAGAAAAGAGAGAGCAAAAGACGTGTATTTCAGAAATCCTCAATTAAAGGATATTCAGGGCGCTGAGGACTTCATTTCCAGTGCCCGGAAGGACGTGAACACATGTGAAGTAACATTCACCAGACCTATTCACGGTGAGTAATATGAAAATATTTCAACGTATTACGAAAGTTTCCACCGTCACGCACACATGACCATTAACCAATAATACATATATTATGAACATAAATCAATCCTTAATAATTGGCACAAAAATAGAGATTTGTATTCTAAGTTAAAACTCAGTATTTCCTTCTAATTCAAGCTCATAACATTCCACACAAATAACACCTGCTTTCTAAACTGACTTAGGTTTGTGTACTAAAACTAAAAAAAAAAAAAGAAACATCAATAGTATGCCTTCGCATTTATAATATCAGTATAACATAATAGAGAATAAGAAAAAATATATCGAAAATCATAACCGAAATAATCTTAATTACAACATATATGAGAACACGGTCAAATCTATTCATAACTTACAACCACTCAGTACGCCTGGATGCCTTACCATATTCAAATTATCAGATACGTCGATCAGGACGCTAACAAAACGCAACAAGCATTATACAATGGTTTTGCGCTGTAAAATTAGATGTATTACAAATGCTTACAAATGTTCCATTGTTCAATGCGTATGCGCATCTGCCTTTTTGTAAGGCCGGCATTGGATTTCAAGTGTTTTTTTTTTTTTGTTACTCGCGTCAACGGCAGCCGGTTGTGTGATGTTTTGTCTGTTTGATTTCTTCTATTGATTACAAAATATATGTGAGGTCAATATTTGTTTTGTTTAATATACGATTTGTTTCTGGCTTCTGTGATTTGGTGACCCCTAGTCGGTCTAATACTTTAATGTGCTTAATGTTATTAAATATTTAAACAAATTTGTTTCAAATCGAAAATGTTTTTAATTTGAGTCGAAGAATTTCTTACGTTTTAGACATTATTATACAAATTTAAATCAATTTTTTTTTTGTTCTCCATCATTATTTTGGAGTATATCTAATATAAATCAATATGTCTTTTTAAGTCATCTAATAAGTAAATAAAATAAAATTCTATTTAATCGTGATATGGCAAATAAAGAATTTTTGTTTTAATTTATAATATACCTTAATCGGTGGTCTCTTAATTGTACTTGTGGAATTTAACATTTTTTATAACTACCTGATACCCGCGACTTTGCCCACATTATTTTATATTCAACAACCCTTTTTTAAGTGCTTGATAACACATATTACTGACCAAGTAATGCTTATATAATTGTGGGTTCATAAAACTTTATATTAGCTAAACGAAGATAGCATTTTCTTTAGATAAATGCCCAATGTGTGAGAGAAACAAAAAATAATAATTTTTTATCCACCCTATATACCTTATTTTATATAATGATATGATATATGTGACCAAATTCAACTAAATATCAAAGTGTCAAAATAAAACATAATAAAAGTGTATTATACACGTAAATGATAATGTTGTCGTTTTAAATACATGTTTCTTTAAGGATAAGTAATGTATTCCACGTCCATATAAGTGAAGTAGGTCTTATTATAATTATTATTATTATTAATAAAAAAATGCCTTTATTCCATTCGACAAACCCCTTAGTGTTTTCTCCACATGGTACTCAAGATAATACTCAAGATAAAAAAAAACTTTATAAATTTTTGACAAGTTATAATGTTTTCACCATTTAAAGTTACAACTGTTTAGTTTTAACTTATACCGTACGTAACAGTGCTGACGGGTGATTGCCATATAAATAAGTCTGTAAAAAAACCCTTAAAATTGTATAAATTTTTAACATCGACTAACTTATTCTATTCGTACAAAATCAGTGTTGGTTTCATATACATTCATGTACCAAGCTATCCCTGCACGGGGATGATTTGAAATTCATGAGCAATAACAAAAGACGAAAACGGATATAGAATAAAAATAACAAAAATCCGGTCGCGCGTATCCCCAAAAGTTGTGCCATCTTGAGAGGCCCGTGGTGTGAGTGTTCAGCTCGGCCAATCATCACCTCTCGTGTGAAATGAAGGCGTGGTCTCACACCAGACCCTATCCTGATATCGATCATCCACGGATATATTTTTTCATCCAACATTTATATAAAGAAAACGCGACATCTGTCACTCCATACACAATAGCTTCAGAACAACTTAGTCTATGACTCAGAAACGCTAGGATTCCTTGTTAGTATGTGAACAGTAATGATCTTTTCAGTACTTATTTAAAATGTATGCGTCTGTAACTGAAATCAAAGTAACGAATATTTTTATAAACATATATATATATATATATATATATATATATGTAACTCCACTACTGTTATAGCGATTACTATGATATCTGGTTTATAATAGTTTCTTAACTAAATGAAGCTATGAGAATGACAAAAGAATAGTATTAAGATAACATATTAATGGTATCATTTAATATGCATATAATAAAATAAAATATACGAGATTAATTCAATACGACTTAGAAAAATACTAAAAGCGTTCATTTCTAATTTATTAATATTATATATCTAATGAATAAGTTACAAGAACGACATCAAAATACAGTTTATTTACTAAAAAACCCATTTCTATTTCGTTTTACTTCGTACATGTTCGGATACGTATGTATATGTCCGAACGGAATTGAGGTGATGAGATCACATTTCTTATTCAAATAAGGCTATATATTTTTAATACTATCAATTTCCCGAAACGTCGAATCAAAATGGGGTGTTATTACTAAATCGATCTCAATATTTTTGTCTGTATTTTTCTTATTCATGGACTATATTAGTGTAAGATATCATAAAAATCAATTACTCCTCATGGATTGCAGATTTATGTAATAGATATGTTTGGATGTTACAATTACAATATTCTTGTATTTACTGTTAAAATAATTCTTTATTGAAATAGTCAATATATATATATATATGAACTGTCTCCTTAAGATCTTCAATCACTATTCATAAATACATAGATACATGCAATTGTAATGGACAAATAAAAAAACCCAAGTCCCGTGCACGTCATAAAAACAATACAACGCACTCGTAATTAAAAATCTTAATTCCAGTGAAAGTAATTGGACAAATAAAATCATAAATACGGGAACATTCCAATCCGGGATTAATTGAGGACGTACATTTAAAGCAAGCTTATACAACTGTAGTTATCGGTAACGAATAGAACAAAACAACAATAGCGGGTATCGCATGCGATATTTCATTACAAGGGTTTCTTAAAAAGTGAAACCGTGACATTTCCCTCAACATTTAGGCACCTAAACCTTTTGCAAACAACATTGAGAGCACGGGTAAATGAATATGGGGAGGGGTCCTAAACAAAAGGTGCTCCCCCACCCGGCCACATCGACCCGACCTGTAGGGTGGCTAGTACTGTGACCATCATCCACAACCAAGATATCTACATCTTACTATTAAATCTTGAGATTAGATATTCGTTGGCTCATCCACTCAGATAACTCGCAGTACCAAAACGAACTGTTATGTAAATGTTTTCATAATCGACGTAAAAAGAGAACTTACTCTGTTTCTTTATTTAGTCTGTTTTTAGAAATTAAAGATTAAGCGAAGTAATTAATATTTTTCATAAAATGCATAGAAAGAAGTATTAATTTTTTTTTTATTTTTTAACTTTCACGACACACATTATTATATCAGACATGTAATTTCGTTGGAAATCGATAGTCTGTTATATAATGTACATATATTGTTACAAAATTCGTGTTTCCCAAAAATCATAGTCCCCGTACACAGGGCGGTTGTGCTTTTTCGCAGCGCTTGTCACTTGTGCGGCGGGGGTAGGGGCTGCGGGCGGCTGGGGACCGACACTGCGGGCGTCGGGATCTGGCGTCCGGGCGCCGCGTTTCCATGACAACGACACCAGCCCTCCTCCCCCCCTCCCACAGCTAGCGTCCCTTTCCCCCCAAACACCACCACCCGAAACCACCCTTATAAACAACGACACACGGCCCACGATTGCTCACTTATATACCAACGTTACATAAGACACGGTACGGTCAGGCGATGTAAATAACGCGAGATAACTTCGAGAGGGTCTAATGGAATAGGGAATTGTGTTTTGGAAAGTGCCCCGGAGAATGTTCCCGGTTGTTAGCCAACCCTGCCATGTTAAGTGAAAGTCGATAGGGGATTACGTCGGAAATTTGATTATTCACGTTCAAATAATAGCTCCTTAGTGGAGATCTGTTTGAATCGTACACTTTGTTATTTAAATCAGGGACAAATTGATTTGCTTGTGGCCGAAAATAGATGAGTTCGCCTCCTTTGTTATATGAGAAACATTTTACACATATATGAATCAATAAATCGCAATTGTTTCATTAAAACTGTGGTAATCAAATAAAATGAGCCAATTTATTTACAAAAAAAAATATAATTCACCAGCGAAAAACATTTTTCAATCAGCTTTTTTTGACGGTCCATCAATGATTCGAAGTCTTCATAATTACTTGACCAGTTCAAATTTCCTGGTAACAATTTTATCAAATCCTTTAGCCGTGGTTGTCTGGAACACAAACATTCAAAGATCAAAGGGCGCAAAAACGTTTAGAATCGTCATGGAATCCTATCGAAAATTGATTGGAACTGAGCAACCTTTGAACTAAATGGAAATGCAATTAAAACACCCCAGAGACACTTGTTTTATATTTATAACGTTATATAACAAAAAGATATTATTTATATTTTTTTTTAAATATTTATACCTTTAACTGAACATGTTTTGACCCTTATAAAGTTCGGTAATTCTTTATTGCATTTAAAATATTACCAATATTAATTCATCAACTATAAATTTTACTATTAAGCAAAAATTCTAAATTCTAAATTGAATGTAGTAATTAATTTACCAACCACGATAAGTCTATCCGGGAAGAATTCGCGTAAATGTGTCGAAGTTCTGCCGTTACTCTCTATCTGTATGTGTGTCATCTTGTTCCCTTCAAACGTTATCAATGCTTCCACCTGGAAATGATAGTAATGTAATGAGTTCAAGACATTCGCGAGTATTCATTTAAATGAAACTCATATCCGGATCACTACGCGTATTTTATTATTTTAAAAACTACATTACTACATACTCCCGACGTTTCGGTTACTTTGCCGTAACCGAGATCACGAGCGTTCACATCTCGTGTGCCCGTGGTCACGGTTGCCGCCTCGATATTACATACTATGAATAGTAGTTTAAATCAGAAAAAAAAAATTCATTACATAGATAAAAAGGTTTACTTTGAAAAAATATTAGAAAAATTCAGTGTAAATGAAACAATAACTTAGAAAAAACGTTGCAAGATTTATGTTTACTTAAGCTCGTGTGGAAACGATGCGTGTATTTTAGAGACGTTGTTTTTAAAATCAATACGATATCTATGAATAACAAACGCTATTCCCACTAGACATATCAGAACTAAGAACATCATTTAAGCATTCTTAACTACCATAATAAATATATGTTTATTGAAAAAAATACTGCATAGAATAACTAATCTCATTGATATTAAATTATATTTCCAATATAAAAGACGTTGAATTGAATGCTAGATGTAACAGATGCTTGCGGCGGATGCTGGGCACTGGGAGATTATGGTCGTATGTACATATTCCCACAAATTACTCTCCGTATAACTCCAACATATGTACTGAATAACTAATATTTCATCTTAATACCTCAAAGACTTTCAAACACGTGATAGAAATGTACAGAAATGGGAATTACAGCAAAAAAAAAAATACAAATAGGAATTATATTCGAATAATATGTAGGATAGAATATCATTTACCTTAGAGAGTTCTGTGACTTAATGAGGAACAACTAATTGGAATTGATTGGGACAAATCTCTTCAGATCCCATATTTAAAATGATAAAAAATATATAAAATTATATTTACCTTACTCCCGTCAGCCTTTGTCTCAATGAACTTCTCGCCTGGGATGAATTTGGCATTCGAGGTTGCTAATTTACATTTGAATATGAAAGAATATGTTCCATCCTCGTTCTTGATCAAGCACACTATGGATTTGATAGAGAAAGCGAGTTTTCTGTTAAGGTAACTCACACCTGAAATAAATATCGTATTATACGACTTGGTATCATACATTGAATTAAATCTATGTTGATATGTTGGCAATATAACGATAATATCGGTTTCAGAGTAATTTAACTCGTCTATTTTCGGGAAATCGAAACATGTTCAACCGGATGCATTAAATATTTGAATATAATAAAGGTTAAATTCATCCTTCATAACTTTTTTTGTGATTTTTTTATCTAACCACATATTTGGCTGAACGATAATAGATAAATTGCAAACCACATCATCTCTTTCGGACTGAAATATAAGTATAAGTATTCTTTACAGACAAATAATTTATTGTAAATCACTTGAATACTTAAATATTAATAAATATAATGGAAATAAATCTCTGGAAACTCATAACATAATGGATAATTGCAAGATGCTTTCCATTATATCGAAGATAATGCTATCACTAACGATGCTAGCTTGAATTAAAGCAGCTTCCTAGTTTTTGTTCGCGACTTCGTTCGCTTGTAATTCGTATTTAGGGTCAGAGAAAATTGTTTAATGTGTGTTAAATCAACCACATAATATGTTGTCCAAAGACCTTTATTAAGCCCTAATTATCTGGTAACTATATAAAATTTCGGAACAAATTAAAGTCTGTGTTCCCTTATAAGCATCATAATTAAAATCACCTGATTATTTTTTGCTTGAAAGAGCAACAAACACCCGCACACTCACGCAAACTGTCGCATTTATAATGCTAGTAGGTTTTTCTCATGAGTTATTTAGAATCGTAACTTTAAGAATATAATTTAAATTTGTCACTCACTATGATATTGAAAAATTATTTATAGTAAATGTCGTTTGAAACTCGGTTGATAAATAGAAAACTAGTCAAGACCTACTATGTATATCTCCGATAAGTCGGTAAATATTGATTAATCCATAAAACAAGGTTTTATTCCAGTAACATAAAGAGTAAAATATATAGTCTTATATTTAAATACACTTCCTCGCCTTAATTGTCTTAAAGAGATAAAATTTACCATAACATTAAAATATATCGGAAAATCTATAACAATCAAATCACCATAATTTTTGTAACGTTGAAAGAAATTAAATCATATCACTCAACATAATAAGACTTTGACTCGCTGATCAAATTTCAACAAAAATAATATCAACGAAAACAAAAGTTAAAATAATTTAGTATTGCAGTGATAAGGAAATAGACTCAGATTATAGCTGCTTTTCAGTTGCCCTACCGGTACAAATGCTGCCATAATTTTTTTTTATATAAAATAAGCGTAAATTTACATTATGTAAAATAGTGTACACAAAACAAACAAGCATAACTCGGACTAAGGACGATCGTAAATCGGTTATCCCAAATATAAATGTTATCATTTTTGTCATTAAATAAAAAAAAATAAAGTTGTATTTTTAAGCAATTTGAGAGTTTCTGCAGAATTGTAAATGTACTGTTCATTAACTAAATATTTACAAACTGAAATGAAATAAAAGGCAATCCATACCTGTTGTACATTTGCAATAATATGAAGATTGTATATATAATATGATAAAAAAAAACCTTAAATCCCTTTAAATTTCTTAAATTTCATTAGTCAACATAATAATATTGAATTTATTAATTACTATTAATAGTTTAATATAAGTTTTTATTTGAACGCAAATTCCCAAAAACGTTTTAAATATAAGTGAAAAAGATCATCTGAACAGAAGAAGCGTCCGTATTTATAATTTACCCATAAACACGAGATAGTCGTCAAAGTTCTCCTGCGACACCATGACGTATTCCTTGCCCAGGAAATTGTCCATTTCAGTTCGTCTTGCTGCACCACACTCACTACCTTATCTACAGATAACACGTCTATATCAAATACTATCGTACTTCGAGACACGTCATTAAATCCAACGCTCTGTTACAAAACCCCCTACTAAATGTTTCCGATAAACATATATATTTCTTTGTCGATTGGAATCTTTTTTATTTTATTTTACTATGCAATGTATCTATCTTAATTCGAAAACGTGAAATCAGTACGTGACTGCTATTTATATGACCTTCTTTAAATTAGGAATTTTAATATTTTTTCCGTTAATTGACTTTCGAAAACCATTTAAATATGAAACTCGTGATAGGGGCACAATTGTTTTGTTAGTAAATTTACTGCGGATGTATGATTGTTATAAAAAAAAAGTAAATTACCTTATTGGCCTTGGTTTTTTTGGGATTTTCGTTTTTTAATGTATTTATAACAACAAATGAATTACAAATATAATGATTATCCGATCTAAAGTCTAACTACTATGTTTCCAAACCTGTAGGTATGTTTTTTAGGACATCTTTATGGTTCTAAATAAAATATCTTATTCGAAATTGCTCTTAGTATTTATGTTCATACAGTACTGTAATGAAATATATATTTTTTAGGACAAAAGAGCATTTACGATACACCAACTGTAGATGTAGAAGACTGTTACGTCACACTTTCCAAAAAGAGAAAGGAAATTCTAGATGACTCTATAGGTAAGTAAAAATATCAAGGTAAAAAAAAAAGCAGAAGAAAGTAATTTTCATTATTGTTTCAATTCATTCTCATAACAACGGACGGCGGAAATTTTAATTTTTACATGACGTAACATCTCTGTGATAATTCAAAATGGCTCCCTCGTAACAATGACGCCATTACCGGAATAGCAGTCTTGTCTGAAGTATTGAAACCGTCCCCTTGCAATGTCAGCCCATTGAAATGCGCGCACCATGAACCTTGCTCCTAAATAATATTACATAATCACAAAACGCATCCAAGTGAACACTCGCCGATCCCACTCTGCATATATCTGTATTAACATTCAACTTTATAATCAATTAGTTATGTCGTGAACATAGGATTGTAAGTAGTTAGCGGTATACTCTTGTATCATAAGTTTGTTCTTAAGATGCTGCCTTTGTTGAAGTATAATTAAGGAGTAAGGCCGACAAGAAAATCTCCTTAACAACTACTCCGAAGACATTCTCATATAGAGTATAAACCTACATTTTCTAAAATATTGTTCACCTAATAGGGGCTCTAATGAGGACAAATTTTTTATATTTTTAATTTTTCTTTCGAAATTATAAGAATTTAACTTCTAATATTGTATCTACTAAGTTATCTCGTAACATATTATATGTCGTATGTTATAAATCATCAAGAAGGACATGTTTTATAAGACTTTTTTATATTAATTGACATTAATCATGTTCGCCGACACGTTTAAATATTGTAACGTTAACCGTTTAAACGCGTTTTTTTTATCAATGGATCTTCTTAAGATCAATATTTCAAGATTATGTGGGTATTATCACAATTATAAAAAAAAAAACTTTGTTTACACCAATACCGTACGTCGTGATTGTGTACAGCGGATCATTGAATCTAATTTCCAGAATCTGATAGAATAGTTGGAAATGAAAAGAAATTGAAACTAGATGTATCTGAAGCTGTGGTCGGTGTTGTAACTGAATCACATCGCGAGAATCAAATAACAGTAACCAAAGGCGTACAAAGTAAAAGGTAAGTTTGGAAGTGTTATCAATTTTATATAGAAAATTGTTAAATAAATATCTATTGTAATATTTCCGTATTATAAAAGACTTTCGCGAGTAATTTGGGATGAGTTAATACAGTGTAATGTTTGCTTATAGTGTACAACGGTTTTGACATGAGAGTAATGTTTGTCGTAGTTACTCGACACAAATATTATAACTATGCATGTTCTGTGTCGTTGTTTAGATATTTTTTCTTATAACATCAGATAACACGACCAACCGATACATATATTTATTTTATGCGTACGTATTTAGAATGTATATTTGTTGTGTCTTAATGAATGCTTTATATTAAACATTTGTTTATTTGTTATACTAAGCATGTTATGTAGTACGTAGTTAGCAGTAGTTGGGGTGATGGTTTCAGTGATAATCAGGAGATGCTAGACAACCTCCAAGTGCAGGTCTCGATGATGGTTGATTGCAGTCTTCCCATCATATACTACGGCGCCAGAACCCACAAACAACTGGAACAGGTGGTCCAAGAATTCTCAAAGACTGTGTACGCTGAGAACGCATTGATGACTATACTATCGAGCAGAGAGCACAGCTGTATCAAGGACTTTGATATCAAAAGATGGCCGTCGAAGAACGACATGTGTAGAGGCTGTACCAAGGTATGCTATGAACCAAGAACAAAGAATCACAAGCAATAATATCTTACGAAGAATCATCAGGTAAAAACTATTTCAGAACCAGAACAGCAGCGACAGCGAAACAAGCTGCGTTTACTACGACAATCACAAATTACTCAAGCACAGTACATTGCCACGAGCATTCAGTCTCGAGACTTTGCTTTCTGTGGGTAGAAAGAAAAAGGCATGCCCGTACTACGCTGCAAGAAAAATGGCTGCAGTAGCTCACATCGTTTTCTGTCCTTATAGCTACTTGATTGAACCGGCCATTAGAAAAAGTGTAAGACTCTTTAAAAACATATATATATATATATATATTCAAAACAAAAAACTAGCACCACATTTTAATCAAACTTTCTTATCAGTTGTAAATAAAAGGCTCTAAAATCCCGGATACATGTGTATGATATGAAATGATATCGGCGCTTTGACCTTAACGACAAAATTATGATTATATATTACTAGGTGCCAGCCCCGGCTCCGCACGGGCTCCTTACAAAAAATACAAAATAGCGTATTTAATTTTGACAATTGTTAATCTTATATTATGATAACTTTCAAATGTTACGCTCATTTTAAACGATTTAAAAGTAATTTACAGATAGTGATGTAGGCTTGAAAGTGAAGTAATTTTGTTTTGATAAGCCTTAATACCGTATTTATGTAAATAGAGTTCCAATAAACGCTTTAGGATTACCCTTAAGATATAGACATATGCCACCGCGGACTTTTCTATAGACCTATATAAGATACACAATTCCACCATATATTATTTTGTTATATCTCAAAAACTTTAGGCAGCGTTTTCGTTAAAAGCTCGCAGACGGCTCAATTTCCCGACATCTTAAACAAATATCGTTAATGTACAAACAAGTAAATACAAAAACTTTGCAAATGGTATACTAAAACCTTCCTCGAGAATCACGCTATCGAGTGGTGATAACTGTTTGATAATCGGTGCAGTAGTTTTTCCGTTTATCGCGAACAGACAGACAGACAGACGCGGCGAGGGACTTTGTTTTATAATATTATATATATATATATATATATATATAATATATATATATATATATATATATATATATATATATATATATATAATATTATAATTTCAAAAACAGCACTCGAAAAATAAATATTTACTTACCTTTCCTTTATTATTATATAATATGAATTGATCTATTCCAGATGCAAATAAATCTTGAAAATAATGTCGTCATAATAGACGAGGCTCATAACATAGAGGACATATGCCGTGAGGCAGCCACCTTCACATTCACTAAATTACAAATGGAAAATGCTCTTAAGGTCTGTGAACATATACTATAGTTGGGGGCCCATGTGACGTCATCCAATACTAATAACAACAATGACGTCATTAACGACAACGTTACTCTCAATAAAATACTTTTTTTTAAAGAATTATCTTTTAATAAATAAATATATTTTTTTTTATACATTTCATCATCTAAAACAAGAGAAAATTTATTTTTTTTATTAAAATTTTATTATATTTTTGCATAAATTTTTCTGGTGTCCAAATGTTTATGGTGTTTAGAGGATATCAAATCCATCCATATCCACAAAACAAATGATTCCAGGAGATGAAAGCGGCATCCAGCTTCCGTTTCGCCAACGACGAGGCCATAGATTACATAACGTACTTACAAACATCTCTAGAAGAATGGTGTTTATGGTCAGTTACAATTTATTACAATTCCCATTGACAGGAATAAAAAAAATTAATCATCAACCAAAAATTTAAATTCAATTTACTGAGATATATGTAATTAAAATTAAAAAAAAAATATGTCATCAAAGGTTCGCGAATCAGAAGCCGTTGTTGGACAACCAGCCCAGAAACGGGGCTGCGTCGGAGTACGCCTGGGACGTTCATCAGTTCGTAGAAACCCTGAACAATCACAGCATAGGCCAAAAACAATATCCCGGTAGAATATTCAATTCGACTTAACGTAATTCACTCATGCTCTAAATCCCATATAGATAAATACAAAAAAAAATGTAATCTGTATGGATTTTTTTGTAATATTTGTATTGTCTTAATAAACTTAATTATGTAATTTAAAAAAATTACCATTTAAATATTCAAAAAGTCATTTTATTTCAAATGAGGTATTGAATTTTTGGTAAAATCGTTTCCTCCGGTACTTTTATATATTATATTAATGTTCGCAGAATTCAACAAACACGCTGGAATATTTTGCAAGAAGTTTCGTGATGACCCTCGCCTTCTTGTTGGAATCACCCAGAGCACTAACACAATTATAGAAAACTTGGACACAGTCCTCGGTAATGCAAAATTTATTTTATATATTTATAAGATCAAACATTTCCTAAAAAAAAAAACCATTAATGGATTACTAAGTAAATTTAGAATTATGTATCTAAGCTGTATGAGAGAATGCGTGTATATATTTGTTGCCAGACCCATATAACAATAATAATAGATACGTGTATAATATCAAATGAAAGTCACAATCTATTTATAATTCTGTTACTATCAAATAAAATAGATACACCTAAATACACGAGATACTCCCAAATAAACGAGATACTCCCAAATAAACGAGATACTCCCAAATAAACGAGATAATAACAAATAAACGAGATACTTCCAAATACAAGAGATACTATTAATATTATCACTATCCCGTTCCCAGGTTATTTGTTCCGTAACTCGGGTACGTGCATGGACGACTACAAACCCATTTTGGTGCGCAAGATAGAATCATACGACGCCAGCTACAACCACAATTGGAGAAAATCAAATTTTGAACAGGTTCATACATAAGTGCCTACTATATAAAGATGGGATTACAATGACGTAAGGAGCGTAGGGAAAGAATTATGAGAACGTTATAATGTATTAAATATGATAATAATAGACAAAAAAAATGAAAAGGAAATTCAATGTTCATAGAAACGAAAATCAGGATATCTGAAGTTTGAAATAATCAACTATACCTACTTGTGTGTAATGTGAGGTGAACGACCTCAACGAATCTCATTTTATAACTTTCAATGTGATTAAAACTGAATTTATTTAAAATAAAAGTAGCAGTACACTAGAAAGTTCTGGAAAGATCTCTGGATAGTTATGAGATTTGAGATCTGCTCTTTTTATTTGCCATCTAGGTATTGTCATTTGGTAGGAAACGAAGAAATCGTTTGCGCTAGACACAACGCGAATACATCCGAAAATATTAGATTTTTTTTTTTCTGGTTAAGCAACAATAGTTTCTGTTTCGATGTTCCAGAAAGTTCTGCCTGAATCGTTATCACTGACGCTGTGCTGTTTGAACCCGGCGGTGTTGTTCGCGTCGGTGTTGTCGTCCCGCTGCGTCGTCCTCGCCTCCGGGACCCTCACACCCATGGCCAGCCTGCACTCTGAGCTCGGCACCCACTTCACACACGCCGTGAGCGCGACTTATGAAATATCCAAAGATCGGGTGAGCGCAAACTTGTTTATTGGAAATAATTCTTTATAAAGCTGTCGAAGGAAAGTTTTTTATATGATATATCCAGGTGTGGGTGGGGTCACTCAAGTCGGGGACGTCGGGGGAGAAGATATGCTGCATCAGTAAGTATACGAGCGTGTCAAACGTACAGGACGACTTGGGTGAGATGGTGTACGGCGTGTGTGACGTCACGCCTCACGGAGTACTTTGCTTTCTACCCTCCTACCGGCTCATGAACCTGCTCGTTAAAAGGTTAACTAAGTCTATGTAAATGTGAATTATTAATTAATTAATTTGTGATTTTCAATCAATATATCGCTTTTCAGATGGCGTTACTCGCATTTATGGGAGAGATTGGAGGCAAAAAAACACGTCTTCGTTGAGAGCACTCACATGAAAACTCACGTAAACATGATGAAGGTAAATAAAACGCAAGACGATGTTCTATGTCACTGAAATAGTAATGTATTTCATTGAAATAACCACAAATAATCTTAACAACGTGATAAATATTAAATCAATAATATATTAATAGATAAATAAATCACTTCCGCGTCACTCCCTCTCAATACAACATTTCCAAAACCATTAATTTGTTAAATGAAACTTAAATAAATGAAAATTAAAAATAAATATTTAACATTAATCACAACAAATAATATTGATATTTCGAAATAATCAAAATATTCTACAGAATCGTACATGTTGAAAAAAAATGTACATGAGATTGTTACAAAAATATAGAAAGCTATACATACATTTAACATATCGCTTAATAAATAGAATTAATTCACTCTTCAACCAATGACATTTTGATGCATTACGTAGAGAGGCCATATATATATATATATATATATATATATATATATTTATAACTATTACATAAACTAATAGAAATCGCTTCATTAAAATTAACTTAAATATCCACTCGAATTACTGCAGGCATTCGATAATTGCGTGGGAACAGATCGAGGGGCGTTACTGCTGGCCGTGTACCGCGGGAAGGTAGCTGAGGGTATGGACTTCAAAGACCACCAGGCTAGAGCTGTTATAGCTGTGAGAATATAACAATAACTATACAGAGGTCAAGTTATACTGGCCATCATTAAACCTCTACTTTATGAAAAGACCACATTATAAAAAAAAATACCGTATCTTTTGCATAAACACATCCCTATATTTAATGGATGAAAAGGCTCTCAATAATATATATTCAAAATTAAATCAAAATGAATCTATTAAGTGTTTATTTTGTCCCGAATTAAATCATTAGTTTTACAAGAAATTTCAATGATCTAACGTATATTATGTATAATTGTTGTTAAAATATATATATATATATTAAATATTGTGCTCTCCATTGAAGATAGGAATTCCGTACCCCAGTAAAGACAGGGCTGTCGAAGAAAAAATGAAGTACAACGATAAATATTCGAAAAACAGGAATCTGTTAAATGGACGGGAATGGTTGAAAATACAAGCTTATAGGTACTTAACATTAAAATTTATATTTACTTGAACTTTCCAAAGCATATACGTGTGTGTGAGTGCGTGCGTGCATGTGTGTGTGCTTGTTAAATTTATTACCGAGTACACTGACGTCACACAGTTCCATTAATACAAATGAAGTGTGATCCTATATTATCTTTTTATTCGTATCAGGGCGTTGAATCAGGCTGTGGGCAGAGTTATGCGTCATGTTGGCGACTGGGGCGGAGTCCTACTGGTGGATTCACGTTACCAAGAGCCGCAGTACAGTGAGCATCTCGCACAGTGGGTCAAGGATTTAGTGAGTCCGATATTAAATTACACGATCAACTAAATGAAACTAGTGTTATTCGGATTTACTACGCGGATTTTATTATTTAAAAACTACATAATCCCGACGTTTCGGTTACTTTGCAGCAACCGTGATCACGGGCAGACGAGGTGTGGATGTCTGTCAGTTGGTCCTTGTTATATATAACATGATCACGGTTCACGGTTGCTGCAAAGTAACCGAAACGTCGGGATTATGTAGTTTTTAAATAATAAAATCCGCTTAGTAAATCCGAATAACACTAGTTTTATTTAAATGAATACTCGCGAAAATCTTAGATCTCATTACATGATCAACTAACAAATATTTCATCATTTTCTAACAGTAAGTTACGATATTCCTTCTACAACAATATAAATTTTGCTGGTATGATAAATACTAATAAAACTGTCGATATAAATAAACAATCTAGTTATGATCATTGTTATATACAAATTATGTTAGGCTTATATTATATTTGATAAGTACATAAAATCCATCTATATTATGCTAACATAAAAACAGTAACAATTAAACTTATTTAATCTGTACGACGAGTTAAAGAATGACATATAAAGAAATGTCAATTCAATGTCAATGTCAAAGTCAAATTAGGCGCCAAAAGAAATGTCAATTCTACAAGAGCCCAATATCGTCGTTCAGCCGTCCTTAGAATATCCATTAATATTTATAATTTTTTTCCATGTAAATATTATTACTACATACATATATTTTCAGTTGGGTAAAAACCACCACGACTTCAACTCGCTGTTCAAAAGCGACGCCGGTTTGAGAGCGTTCATGGAAAGGAAGAAGAATGAAGAATGAAGTAATATGAATGTTTTAATTGATTATAGTTTTAAGTGTCCTTGTTTTGTGCTATGTCTTTTACAATGAATTGAATGTTATAAATTAATAAAATATTTTTTTAAATAACTCGGCTTATGTTTAATATATATCATGATATAATGCTCATACAGAAAAAATAAATATCCGGTAGCAAAGAATTTTCAATATTTGCATAATATATATTAATTAGAACTTTGGCGTAAATAATAATTAGGATGTTGTTAATAAAGTGAAGTATAACCACTGATTGTATAAAAATTAGTGGATTGATAGCTTAGAACAGGGGAAAAGACTTTTTGTCCGATTGAAAAGAAAAAACTAGGTTGATCAAATCCAAAATCTTGTAAAAGTCGCTTGCAAAAACTAGTATGTTATATTATCATTTTCTTCGGAACAGTTAAAAATCATGTAATATTTTATTTATTTTAAATGAAACTAATATTTTTCGGACATACTACGCGGATTTTATTATTTTAATTAACAAGGACCAACTGACAGACATTCACATCTCGTCTGCCCGTGATCACGGTTGCTGAAAAGTAACCGAAACGTCGGGATTATGTAGTTTTTAAAAAAATAAAATCCGCGTAGTAAATCCGAAAAAATTTAAAATAACAGATTACGTCAAAGAACTCTTTATTTCAACATTTTTACACATACAGGCAGCATATAAATGTACTAATGGAGAATTAGATATAAAATAATAAATAGAATTGAATACTTTCAGATATTTTTTATCGACATTTTTAAACAGTAACAGACTGAATATAGTTCACAGATTATACTCATTAAATACGCGGGTTCCTAAACGGCAAAGCTTCGTAAGACATTCTTCTACATTTGAAGACAAAGTGACATCGGTTCTTGAAAATTATCTTTTTCGCCTGCAACAAAATGAATTCTTATCAGTTTATTTATTTTGTCAATTGGATAAAGAACGGAAGTTAATGTGAAACCTTTTGGCGCAGTCGACTCCACGCTCGTGTCTTTTGAGATGGGAACTGTGAAGAAACTTCTGTTTGCAGATCTCACAGGTGTATGGTCTCTCCCCCGTGTGTTGCCTAGCAACACAAAATTATAATTTCAACTTAAAATCATCATACAAAGTGTATACATTAATATTATCTCACCTCTTATGTACAACCAGATCGCATTTTTTGAAAAACTTCCTGTCACATTCTTCGTAATCACAAGCGTAAGGAGTCAGGCGATCGTGATCACGTTCAATGTGATTTTTCAACTGAAACAATACATATAGGTATATATTGACGGGAACGTATCTCTATTCATACGTAATAGCGTGTATGTCCGTTTATGCTAGCGTTTGTGTCTTTTGTTTATGCGTGTATGTGTATTAGTGTGTGTGTATTGATTTATTCATGTGTGTAGTTGTTTGTATGTGTTGGTGTACTGTCTCCCAACCATCCAAGCTGCGGTGAATGATCGCTCGCAGCGCGTACACTCGTGGCTCTCAGACACGTGCGGTGTGTGCGTGGCCCGTCTGTGTTTGTTGAGCGTTGAACGATAACTGAACCGGTCGCCGCACACCGGACACACGTGACGGCGGAGAGAAGCCTCGTGAGTACCTGGAAGGGTGGGGGGCGGAAGTTACCACAAACTATATCACACACCGTAGGTATTTAAATGATATATTATTAAGTGTTACTCTGAATGTCTTTAATTACCTATGTGAGATCTAAAGTTGTCTCTCTTCTTGAATACTTTGTCACAGGTGGAACAAACATACAGTACCCGTTTCCGCTTCAACTTCCTGCCTTGCTTGTTCTCCTTTTCGTTTGTATCTCCATCACCAGTGTTTGGAGCTTGTGACTGTTCGATCTTTAATATGATCGGTTGTATGTTGTCCAGCAAACTTTTGCTCTTGTCTAATTCTTTGGTTTTTATTTCCGTGGCCTCTTCCACTTTACCGCTCACCACACCGACGCCTATGTTCAACATGTCCGTCAGCTGTTCAGCATCGATCTCACTGTTTAGACTTATGATGAACATATCGTCGTCTTCCGTGGAAATGTACTGAACACTGTTTTCACCGATCAGCTGATTTAAGTTCGCAGCCAAATTACTACTTGCCTCTAAATCTACGTCACTCTCGAATATAGTGGCACATTCGTTCACAGTGACCTGTGTGTTCTGTAATTCCTGATGTTTATTTGCGTTTACGGTCTCCACGTTTAAGAGCTCATCCGGTAATAGTTCCGCTTTGACTTGGTATATCGCGTTCATTATATCTTGATCCTCACCCTTGCTTGTATCGGTGAAATCGAACATGACTTCACTTTTATCGTTACCACAATCTATATCGCCCGGGTTTATATTAAATATTTGATTATTTTGGAAGCTATCGAAATCAATGTCGTTGTAGAGCAGTTCATCGTCCAGGATGTGTAGTTGATTCATTTCTTTAAGGAATTCTATTTGCATCAAGTTGTCGTATGAGGCAGAATCGTTCGTTACTTGATGGTTGTAACTTGCTAGACCGCTTTGATGGTTCGACATAGTCATGTAATCATCCTCGACAGATAATATATCATCAACAATGTTGTCCTCGGCTCTTGTTGCGTCTTTACTACGAGTAATCTTTTCTTTCTCTTCTTTATGAGGTGTGTGTTGTCTGTAATTAATTGTTAGCCTACATATTAGTGCGTGAAGCATAACCTTCGAAATCTTTTTCGAGAAAATTGAAGATGGAACGTAAAATTTTGCACAGATTTAAAGAAAGATATGTTTAAAATGTAAGTTTTGCTACATACTATTTAAGTGCGGTCTTCGGAATTTAAATCAGAAAGAAGTGTGTTGATACAATATATGTGTTGATTTAATTTGATTTCATACAAAATACACCTGTTATGGGGGGATGCTACAGGAATCACACGGAATCCAAGTAGGAGTTGTGGCCCATTAGATATTCTGAACTTAAACTAAGTTATCATAAAGCTTCATTAAAATCCGTCAAGTTATTTTTGTGTGAAAGAGCAACATCCTCGAAAACTTTCACTAACATAATATTAAATAATAATAAAAATATAGCACTCATGTGCTTGAACAAGTCCGATAAAGTCAAATACAGAGGATTCTGCTAAGAAAATTTTAATTCTGCTGTTCCATAGAGTTTTTATTCATAACAAATGAGTTATATGCCTTTGTAATATGAAAAGAAATTACATGTTAGCTAATGTTTTGCAATTTGGTGGGAAATAATTTACCTTATACAATGTTCCAGCAAGGAACTTTTATATTGAAAAGCGGCCCCACAAACCCTGCAGTAATTCTTCCTAGTTTTGTCCTGCGATTGACCTGGATTCTGGGATTTGAATTGAGAGCAATTCTTCTGATGACGTCTCAGTGATGCTACCTGAATAAAATATTTATTGTAAACTTCATTTACGAAAAATACTTACACTAATAAAATATACATATTTATATAGAACAAATGCTTAGTTACTTAGTGTTCCATTTTTAAAAAGACATTTCGCTTAAAACCTAAGTCCTACATGTACAAATAAAACCTTTTTTTGATACGTTATTTTTATTAACATGACAAATACACACCTGTGTGAACCTAGTTTGACATCCGATGCAACTAAAAGGCTTCTCCTTTCCGTGCAATATCATATGTCTTTTCAAGTTCGATTTATGACTGAAACCCCTTCCACAGTTTGGACAGAGATGGGCCTTAATATCTATAACACATACAATAAGTACATACTTATGTTTTATTTTCATTCATTTAATTTTAACAAAGTCAATATTCATTGTAAGATATTAAATTCATATTAAAATTACAATCTTAATATAATCAATTGATCATGCTCCATAACTATAATATTACTATTAAATAACAATCAAAATATTATACTTTAATGACTAGTAACTGCTATTCTTTTTTTTTTTCGTAACAGAATGCTGAAATAAGGCAATTATTAAAATTGAAAAATTCTTTCTTACCTTTATGGGTGTCCAAATGTTCTCTTAAATCTGATGGTTTATGAAAGCATTTGTCACATTGCTCACACTTGTGAGGCCTATAGATATTAAATGAAAAAGATGTTAAGGATTAAAAATATAATAAATGTATATTAATAGTAACCACCACAAAATTTACTTCTGCTAATGTTAGCATTACCTATAATCCAAGTGCTTAGCAAAAAGATGTTGCTGCAAACGCCACAAGGCCTCAAATGCCATAGAGCACTGCGGACACTTCCAAACTCTGGCGAGTGGCTTGTGTATTAAGCTGTGCTTCATCAGCTGTTGTTTTACAGCAAATTTCTGGTCTGGACACTTGTCTGAAGCAATAGACAATGAGTACTAATAGTTATATACATAAACACACACATACATAAAAATCTGCTTACTATTTTCAAAACCTACAAAACTGATTCCCAATATATATATATATAATTTATATGTATAATGTCTCAATAGTAATTACCGCAAATCCAAAGATTATCCTTAGAATGTACTCTCAAGTGACCATAATACTTCTTGGCATTATCAAACTTCTTACTGCATATCTCACAGTGCAATGTTGTAGGTCCGTTAAGGTCGGGTTCCTCGAGAGGTCCATCAGCGGATAGAAACTGAGCCAAAACATCGTCAGTGCCCAATAATGAACCATGCGAAGGCAGGTCATTTGTGAAATCATATTCACCATCTTGAGTCTTCTTCAATACCAAATCAGTGGATTCGGAATCCACAAACTGAAACGTTTTTAAATATCTTTTAAATATTCAAGTGATAATGCTTGCAAAAAGAAGTAAAGTTACTTACTGGAAGACTGAAGAATGAAATGTTGGGTTCCATAGCATATCTTTTATACTTTCTCTTACGGACAAAATGTTATGATTTATACATAAAACAGTCTATTACATCCTACGTTAGTATACGACTTATTAATACTATAATTTGTACCGAGGTACAGTTGTTGAGGATTGTTATTTTCTCAAGGCTCAAAAGTCAAAATTTTGACAGACGTCACAAGAAAATGGTAGACACAGTAGTGTTTGAATTATACAATCGTTAAATAATGTTTTTAGTTTAACAATAAATGAGAAGAGTAATACTCATTAATCCGATTTAAAGTTACACCTCAAAGTCAAACTTTTTATTTACCAATTATTATTGATATATATGTGATATTTATCAAGATGAGGCACAAATCATAACAACGTATATATATAGTTAAGAAAACGATTCTATAAACATTTTAGGCGAATGATTTGTCATTCGCAGATTATCGTATATTGAATGAAAAATTATTTTTCCCTTTTTAGCGTACAAAGATAAAATCATGTGACTGACAGAAATATCTCTGATGCATTGATTGATAAAATTATATTATAATTAAGTTATTAATAAATATCTGATATTTAGCAATTTTTGTAAATTTTATATTAATTTCTTTTTATGAATAAACATAGGTTTGAGTTAGTTTATGTTTTAGAGATATTAATAATTTCATTTATTTTATCATCATTGCTGTGATAAACATAAAATTCATCTTAGGTATATTTATTAAAAAGACTGTAGGAGTATTTTATAACAACTTTTTACACAAAAATATGTGCATAGTTTTCATATATAATGGAAAAGACGACGTCAAGAGTGACTACAGATTTATTTTAGTATCAAATAGAGATGAATATTATAATCGGCCAGCACAACCTTTAGACCCTTGGACAGAGAATCCTAATGTATATGGAGGTATGGGTTTAATATTTGCCATTTCTGTTAGCCAATTTAGCTATTTTAAAACCAATAATTGGTTTTAACATTTTCTTCCATATCAGGCCGTGACTTACAGCCGGGAAGTGGTAGTGGAACATGGATGGCAATAAATCCAGTACTTAAGAAATTAGGTTTATTGCTCAATTTACCTGGATCCAAAAAAGAAAATGTACAATGTAAGTCTATGAAAAGTCAATAAAACTAAGATAATGTATGTTATGTTTTTTTCCATTATTAATATTTTTTCATTACAGCTAGAGGAAGAATTGTGGCCGACTTTGTCAAAAGCCATTACAATACAAAAGAGTATGTAGAAATCGTAAGAGATTATGCAACTGAGTGCAATGACTTCATATTTATCTCTTTAGAATATGGGTAATAAATCTTAACATACATTAAATTTTATTCAAGTAGATTAAAATATATACGAGTAACAACTTTAAATTACAGAGGTTCTGAACCTACAGTTAATAGTTATACAAATGTAACTGACAAGATTGAACAATGGACTGAGACTTACTTAGGTTTTGGAAACAGTCTTCCTGACAAACCCTTGAAAAAGGTGGAAGCCGGTAAAGAACAATTAAAAAATATATGCCATAAATATAGTAAAATCACTGACAAAGCTGAGTTAATCGAGGAATTGACAAGGTTATTAAAAAATACAGAGAGGTCGGTTTATATTTTATTAATTAGTACAAAAAATCACACAACACCTATTATGTGTTACTTATTAAATGGATTATTACAGTAATCTGCCCGACTCTCAATTGGAAAACAGACAGCCACATTTGTACAAAGAACTCAGCTCCATTTTTGTAAGCATACCAAAAGCAAAATACGGTACAAGGTATTTGATAACCTATTTTATATATATGTCGCATCTCTTTATACATTTTTAATTAATATTTAATTTTCAGAGCTCACACCATTTTACTAGTAACAAAATCAGGCTATGTGGATTTAATTGAAATAAGCATGAAATCACCTATAAATGTTGAAGCTCCGTACTGGGAAAGGAAAGAATTTAAATTTGATTTGATTTGATTTGATTTGAATATCCAAAATCATCTGTGAATACAAATGAAATTCTATGAAATAAATACATATGTGTAAAATTAAGGTGTCTTCCATAATACCGTCTTTTATTTAATCCAATTTTCCGCCTTAAATTGTTCGGGCAAAATGAAATCCCCGTCTTGTTCTAAAACACATGCCAAAAACTTAGGTACATTGAGAACTGTTCCAGATATTAAATGAGGGAATTTGTGTTGTTTCTCGTAATCATACATAATCATCAGTCTCTTACAAATAAAGTCACCACTTATTGATATATTTCCGATCTCAATGTAACTTTGTAGAGAACACAAGTACATTTCTATTGAAACTCTTAAAGATTCCCACATTTTTAACTCGCATGCCGGTACATAGCTGAAACGGAAATGGTAACCGAGTTCACCATAAGCTTTTTTAACAGTCTCAATAGTTTCCTGCAACATTATATCAGCATCTGTGCCACTTTTTGTTATACCAAATAATTGAACAGCCGAACTTTGACTAGCATGTAGTAAGCTGGCCTCTGTTGCGTGAGTTGGCATGTACTGTCTGCCCAAAGAAAAATATTTTAATGGTAATGATTTTCCATGCAAAATATTTTTAGCATAGTACGCCAGGAAGGAGAATAAAGACCCAGCTCCTGTCAAGTGCAGGCGATTATCCACATTTACTTTAGTGTCTTCATTGTGGTGTAAAATAAATGTTGCGTTTGGGTCGGTGTGATCTACCCCACATCCCTCTATAATAAGACTCTTGGAAAAATCTGGATTTGAGAACTGAGTGTAACTATTTTGTTTTAATATACCGCTGAAGTAATACTTTGACCCCAGTTCAAATAACGCAGCATCCCCTTTAAGATAATAATTTCCATTTTGTGTATGTTTTAATAAATTTAGTTCTCCACCAATATCCACATGGTTTTTGCTGTTTGACGGTTTAGATCCATATTCAAAGATTATATTTTTATTGAAACATGGAGTTAAAGGGTGTAATTCATTTGGTAATTTTAAATATTCCTCAACAGCAGTCTCCTCCGCTGACCACAATGGAATTTTTAATTTGTTAACGTTTTCTTTTAATAGACTATTCTGGATTTTTAATTTTTCAACATGGTCACCTTGTTGTTTAGAATTAATCAGTACTCCTAATTCTTTGGATACAACACTTTTCCTTTCTTCCAATTGTAATTTTCGATTTTTTAAATCTTCATAAATGGACCACAGATTTTCTATTTTATTCAGAACAATCTTTGACTTTCTTTTGTCCAAATTATTTTGCAGTAGTTCTTTGTTCTTAATTCTTTCCTGATAATCAACATGTGGTGTTATATAAGCAAAATTATCGGTTGCTTTAAGGCTATTGATAAATAGGGCAGAGGATCTTTTATTGATTTTATTAAACTCATAGATCTTAGTACTAAGAATGAGCTTACATGTTTTATGTAGCATTTTCTTCTGATTTTTTCTTTTTGCTTGGGCTAACTTCCTCTGAATCCTGTTCTGTTATGTCTTCGTTTTCTATGTGTTTAGTTTCTTGTGTGACAATTTTACGTTTATTAGGCAGTTTGAAGTTTCCATGCCCCGCGGCTCTCTCAGATTCTTCTATGGAGTAAGGCTCAAGCTCCAATGCCTTTAATCTCCTTTTATGTACCTTCGTTTTAAAATGCTCAGAAAGAGCGTGTTCATCGATAAAGTAGCGAGCGCAATGTAGACAGTAATGTTGAGCAGCACCAGGTAAGTCCAGGTCGACGCTTTGATTCAATAACTTGTCCGCATTTTCTGTAAAAATAGGATTAATTCAAAAATATAACCTAAGCCTCTTAAATAGCATGTGTTAACAGCAACCATACGTTTCAAACTAACCTTCTTTCAAATCTACGTCTATTTGGTCTAAATCCTTCTTCCTATTTCGCACTCGCCAGCGTTTTTTTAAATGGGTATCTCCGACATGATATTTCTTTCGTTTGTATGGCATAATATATTTCAAAATTAAATAATCGCACACTACAAATGTCACACTAGTGCAGTCAAGTCTTGAAGTTTCAAGATAATGACTAAAAAAATATTTTTTCTGTTTTACTTTGACGTCTATTTAAGCTGTGGTTATTTAAAACTTGATAGAGTTACGAAAAATTTTAATAAATTGTCTTTATTGGTTCTCAATATAACTTTTTAGGTTGATATTAATTAAAAAATATACCCAATATAAAAAAAAATATTTAAAAAAAGTTATGATCAATTTAGTTTTTAAGTACCTTTTCACAATTTTTGAATTAGGAGTCGAAAGCTTTATAATTTGATAAAGATAAAACCCCATTTCAATTTATTATATCATATAATTAAATAAGTATCTGGTATAACGAAGACCTAGCTTATTTTATTAAAATGAAACATCTAATCGACTATAAATTTTTAATCAATGAACTATTTATAAAACGATCTGTTTATATAATGGTGTTAAATATAAAACTATATTGATTTTTTTTTTATTTTAAGCTAACATTTTTGCTATATTGACTATAGATTTAATTTTAGGATATTTTTTCATATACCTACAGCTTACTACTATTTGCATATGTAAGGAGATAATGCATAAGGAATTTGAAATATGTAAAAGCAAAAAATATTATAGAAAAGTAAATAAAAACCAAGTGTGAATAAGGTAATTATTATATACTAGTCTTTCTATATGTCTCATTTCCGTAGTCAGTAAACTAACTATAAAAAAATGTATGTTACAACGGTATTTATTTTTTAATCGACTTCAAAAAGGAGGAGGTTTTTCTGGATTTACTGAACTTTACTTGAGTAGCGCCCGTACCAAAAGATTCCATTGTCAGTCTTAACACTAATCGAGAACGTTTCCAGTTTTTCATTCATAAATCTACGTAGATGCTAGCAAATGATAATTTGTATACGCCCCATATGTAGTGTGACTGACTGACTGTACAATGTTGTGGTAAGAGTAGAAGATATGTATAGAATTTAAAATGTTATGATACCATTTCTATATTTTTTTTGCATTATTAAAGAAAATAATTTAAATGACACTTCTCATGACTCTTGATAGATGTCGAACGGAAAAGACTAGTCGAGGTTAGCGCTGATTATACTACTTATAGATGGACGTCATGGGCCACTTCTAAATGGCGGAAGACGTAATATCAATTACAATATCATTATCTTGAAGCAATTAATATAAAGATCTTACAGGAAAATATTCTACGTAGCCAATTCTTAAAACCGGTTTTAATATATGAATATAGTCATGTACCGTTTTTATTTTGGATTCAAACTTAAAATCCCTATAAATAGTTAGTACTTTACGCAAAACAGAAAAAAAAATAGCGTATTCAATTCGTGACCAAAAAAAAATCTAATTAATTTTTTTAAACAGAACAAGGTTTTTGATGTTACATTAAGAGAAGGCAATAGAGGAAGAATTCCGAAAGGTAGTCAGTCATGGATTAATAAATAAAATTTCCATTTATTCATATAATATAATCTTACAATAAAAATCAGGGGAATAGTATCATACACGAATAAATACAATACTAATAATGTATTAATTAAACAATGAATTTCTGTCTTATAATATTATTAGCTCTATTAAAATAATAATAATAATAATAATTAATAAACATTGGTTGCGGTGATTCAATGAAGGGAATGATTGAGATGATTCATTTAATTTATTATAAACGTAATACAAAACGCTATTAACTTACTATGCTTAAATAAATTTTGGATATTTTATAATATCGTAAGCTTGTAAGACACTACACGTTATATGTAAAGAAAGTTACACTGACACTCAATAACAAAACGTCCCGGAGGACAACCGGTTCAACTACAATAATCAATAATCTTAACATCAACTATGAAGGCATATCAAGGTGTGACAAGACGCAACGCAAGCAACGCGTGTCCAATACAAACATTGAATCAAATAATATAACATCACCACTAACGCAGCCTAGACTATCACTAAACGTACCTACTGTTTACTTTACTTATAACCATAAATATTAAAAGCTGTTCTCAAAGGTCCCCCACATACTAGATATTTCTCCAAGCATTATATTCATATAACAATTTAACGAATTCATTTTTGTACATCGAACAATGTTGTGTATCAGTTGTTCTATTTTTAAATTTGAAAGCGACACAAATTATTATGGTCTATTGCACTATGTAACTCGATTACTAGTCTCAAAAATATTTCAATGTACCTGAACACGCCCTCCAAATATTAATTAAATAAATTAACTAGTGAACAATATCTGTAATTACTTCTTAACCATTATATATGATTCAATAATTTCGAATAATTTTCTCGTGTGCCCATCTAAACGCTACTTGGCTTTAAATGTGTTATCGTTCAAGCACAAGGTACGTAGACATTTATGTATACGCACTCAATGTTACAATTAAGCTCTGGCAGATCTAAAATTTGGTTAAATCTGCTCAGGATGTAGCAAAACGCCTAATCAACTTTCTTTTTTTTTTTTAATATAATAAATTTCTCTAATCTTTTGTATATTTTAGTCTTAGCGTTTAATATGAATATTCGATTGGTTCAAAACGGTTACAGGTTTGAGCACGCGATCACTACGAACTACAGATTCAATAAGATATTCAAAAATACATCATGTATGCGTAAAATTTCTAAATATTGATCGGGTAAAGCAGACTTTATATATTTTTTTAAGGCTGTCAAACTCCTACAAACAACAACGATTAAAGTTAATTTTAGAACATTTCACTACTCATTGAAGGTACGTAATATATTTTAGAGGTATAGAATACATGCTGCATCCAACAGTCCGTCTGTTAGGACATCCAAACTAAATGAGTCTCTCCGCATTTCTGAGTTAGCTGTAACGTCAACCTACATTAGGCCTTGTCGCTTAGAATAAACCCGTTTTGTAGAAAATCTATGTATAGTTTAATATGAACGGTATTAGGTCAGATTGTTATCAAAATTGCAAAGAGACTGACATTTGACGATCCGATTTTTATTATAACACGCCCTCCAGCTGTAGAATACATTCATGATTGGTATCAACATGGATGTATTCAACAGCATTCCAATATGTTAGGGCGTGTTATGATGCCGCGCTCAAAAGTGCGCGAAGGAGCCCCATGAGGGCCGGGCGGTTCCCTACATGCCGTAGCCGTGGTAGGGCGCCGGGGACGGTGCCTGCGCCGCGTAAGCGTACGGTGACTGGGCCGGTACACCCGGATAAGCCATTGAAGGACCTGGAAATATATATTACATTAAAATTAAACACGTATACGCAAAAATCGTAATAAGATTGTAATGTTAAAACTATTTTCGTTTAAGCATCGACTTGTATTTTGGAGTTGTGTATAGTGGCTTCGGCCATTTTGTTTGGCATATCGATTCAGTAAGTGCCAAGTGTAAAGGATCAAGCCTCTGAAACTGTGCCCAGGCAATATATGAATTTGTTGACTATACCAATTGATATAAATTGTTAAATATGTAATTTAACTATAAAAAATGTTGCCAGGTTTATTTTAGTTGAATGTGAAGGGGGTGATTTTGAACACTTCTAAATTCGGTGTCTGATCAAAATAGTATATAGTTTCACGTTAAAACACAGAAGTAAACATGCGAAAGAAAAAATTAAAGCAAGTTAATTGCTTTCCAACTTATATTGAACGTGCAAAGTTATACTGATTATAGTAGTAAATACTTTTTCTTATTTATCTCACCTGCAGTAAGCATAAGCTGTGGTTCCATAATCATTGCTGGTTTGGCTTCTTGTTCAGCGCTCTCTGTGCTACGTTTGGCGTCAGCTTCCTCCAACTTCTCAACTTTAGTTGTCAGTTCGCGTACAGTCTGCAATGTAATATATATCATCACACATTTCTATATTTTTTGTAAAGATTTTCATGCATCGTTCGAAACTTTTTTTGCTAACGTTACTTCTAACATTCGTAGCGAGGGCTATAATATAAAAGGGCATCACTACTTACTTGGATGAGATACGGCATTGCGAAATCCATGATATTATGTCTCCACGCCAGTTCAATAACTACATCGGGTTTCAAGAGGTCGTAACACTGGAATACAAAATCAATTAATGTTCAACAATAATTAAATTATTTTATTTATTTCCGTTTCTTCAATACAGAGTGCATTCGTTATCTGTGTAACATTAAAATATTTTATTTACCTGGTACAAAGTAGCCGAGAAGCACTCGTAGTTGCGTCTTTCAAGGAACCAGTCTAGCAGTTCCTCAGCGACATCTGCCTGACGGGACTCAGCGGCGTATTCCATGGCATCAGCGTATAAAGCGTCCTTCTTGCAAAGCTCGACGCTCTGTTTCCATCTATTGTTGCCTAGATATAAGAAAAAAGTTTTATACCCAATGTTTCATTAACTAAGGTTATCACATTAAAGTTAAATAATAATGATTACTACCAAATACTATTTATGTTATCAATTAATGACGTAAGTTTTACAAAAACTGTCTGTGAGACCTCTCATTCGATTCGTATAAAAGTTTTTAGTTTTTTCTCAAACGTTTCAGTACTGTTGATAAAAAAAAAATTGTTTAAGAAATTATATATATGTGAAGTCGAGATTCATTCACTATCAATCAATAATGTTTTATCTTCTAAAAGATCTTTATATGTATTAATGCAGTAACGTTAACATACCTTTGTACAAATAGGCAGCAATTCTTCTAAACTCGGTGAGTTCGTGTTTCTCCAGTTGCTGAGCCAGTGCGATCGTGTCAAAGTTATCGAAAGCGTCAATCGATGTCCTCAAGCCCTGCGAACATTTGTAAAACATAGAAACATTACTTCAAAATCATCGCGAATAAAATTTCGACAAAGTTTCGGGTTTTAACTTAGTAAGAAACAATTGAAACGAATCAGTAAGGTTCAGTTTATTATATGTAACATACCTGATAATCCTCTTCATCAATGAGCAGGGAATTGAGTGCTTCATTGACAGCTTTATTGTTGAGGCTCTGTACGGACCTCAGGTAGGCCTTAACCAGCTGTAGGTGGCCCGCCTTGGTGAAGAATCCCACAGCACGAGTGTGATCCATACGTGGAGCCAGCACTAGCAGAAGATCGTTCAGAAGAAGAGGTTTGTAGTCCAAGTAAAACTGGATAGCCTTGTAGTACAGCTCCATATTCGCCACCTACATTAACAATATATATTAATTATTATGTTTTATACGCTTACATTTCTGTATAGTATTTATTTCGTTTTAAACACTTAACACGTAATTTGTATAATTTTAATAGACATAGTCAAACCTTAGTGATAATATCCTTGAAGTGGCCCTCCCTCCATGCCTCTGTGGGGTGTTGCATCATGGTGAGAGCAGCGTTGTCGTACTCCTCGTATTTATCGTACAGGAACACTAGTTCGGACCACAGATGAGCTTGTTCCGCGGCGCGAAGGACCTTAAATTATGTGAAATTAATTTAATTTTCTATATTTATTTTTACTTCAACATACATCTATCAGGTCAACATTTTGTATATACAAGAGTGTACGACAATGTTGAATTACAATATTTAGAAATCATATGTCACTGAGGCTCTATAATAAATGTTTTGAATATTGTCTTACTAACCTTCGGAATGTTAACGCGAGACCAGAATAGTTCCAAATGTTCGCGCATCTTAGCTGGTTTGTACTTGGAGTAAAGTATGGCCAGTTCTGTGAACATTCCCATATGAGCACGTTCGAGACCGAGAGCAGCCTCGAGCAGACTGATCAGCTCGTCGAAATGACCACGATCCTAAAAGAAAATTTAATTAATACGTAATTAACAGTACTTTAACTAAAAACATAGGACTAAATTTTTAAATAGCCATTAATACACGGCGTATTATAATATTATCATAGAGGCATATTATGCTGTCTACGACAGAAGACATCTTTATATAAATATATTTTAACAAAATATTAGTACTGATCATCAGTTAAGTTATTGTTACATATTATATATACCTGGTAGTAATTAATGAGGTCCTCCAATTCGTCAGCATGCACAACTATATGTAGTCCGCACATCTGAGCGAGACGGAATTCACCGGCGTCGACACAGGCGAAGCAAACCTCCTTCCATGTACGAGTGGAGTTAGCCTTGCGGGCACTGTCCACCGCGCCTGGTGAAATAAAACGTTTAAAATAAACCAAAACATAATGTTTTTAATTGAAAAAATGACTGTAGTCCTCTCAGTTGACTAAAATTTCTAGACATTATATTTATTGATTTGTTAATTTGCACATTTGCACATGATATATAGAGAGGAACAACGTCTAATTACAAATCGATTATTCAACTGACACTGTTGGTTTTCATACAAAATTAATATCAAAATTATCATCGAACATAAATTTGTATATAGTTTAGTTCTCATTTTTAGTTATTTCAATGAAAATCGATGAAAAGCTATTTGTGTGAGATCGTTTATCTTGTACGTACCTTGGAATTCCTTGAGATGCACCAGAGTGATGGCCAAACGAGCAAAGTTGCTCACGTTATTGTAGAGCAGTTTAGCAGCGTTGTACATTTTATCGTCGAAACACCTGTCCCCTATTTTCTGTATGTCGGCGTGGTTCGGACCAGAGATGAACTCTTCGAGATCAGCCAGCCTCCCAGTGCGGGCGTAAGCGTAAATCAATTCGGATTCTATGTACGATTCACGAGCCTTCTTGCGAGCCATCTGAATTAATTAATTGTTAGTTTAGCATATTAAAATTAAATTCTGAGATGATCAAATCTTTATATGTTTACAATATTCAGCTATTCACTCGTGAATGTCTACATTATATCCATGAATTGGTTGAAAACTACGAAAAAATATTAATTTCATTCATATTTTACAAGTTAGCTATCCAGCTCTGATCTTTGTCGGATATACGCAACTACACAACAATAAAACCTTTTTGTAGGTCTCATTTTCATTTAATCATAATATGTCATCGCTAGTATTACTATTAAGTCATTTATATAACGTATAAGTAGACCAGAACTAGCCTGTAGGTATCTGACGAGATCCTCCCAGGACTGTTGTTTGGTGGCTGTATCAACTACGTCCATATAGGCGGATGGATCGTCTGCCTTTATGTAAGAATCAATGGCTTCCTTCACCAATCCCTGCTGTAACTGAGCCTTAGCCAGTTGTGACCAAACGCCCGGCTCGTTGCAACGCTCGGCGAATTCATAAGCGCGTTGTAGATCCTTCACTTGGTCTATCAGGACCTAAAAAAATATATATTACATACATCCGTTGAAAATAAAACCTCATTTATAGTTTCTTAGATATTTTTTTGACACAAAAAAATAATAATGCAATCCTCACTTGAATGGCTGATGTATTAACATCGAACTTCTTGAAGATAGCAAAAGCTTCCTCATATAGCTCGTTATTGATGGCTATGTTAGCGATGTCCGGTGCGTCGTAGTTGTCCAGGCGATTGATGTATTCCATAACACGGGTGCGGTCGGCCTTGATAGCTGGACACATATTTTGTTGAATACATTTTTGATTCGAGTATGTGAATACAGATTTGTATAAATTATCCGTTTGAAAATACTAAATTATTAAAATCATGTTACGAACCTGTCAAAATAAGCAGATTCTGCAAGTTCCTGTGATCAGAGAACACAGAGTTATCCAGGACAATCTTCTCTAACAGCTCGATCAGCTCATTCGGCAAATCAGCTGTCATGAATGCCTTCACCGTCACCGAAATATCCTCAGGGTCTTGGGTTTCCGACAGAGCCGTTTGTACAACCTAAAAATATTTTTTATTTCATATTTACTCTTAGAAAAAAATTAACAAATTATAAGAATGAGATCTAAGACTTGCGCGAATATTCATTCAAATTAAACTAATATCTGGATGACTACGCGTATTTTATTAATTTAAATACTACATACGCCCGACGTTTCCGTTACTTTGCAGCAACCGTGATCACGGGCAGACGAGATGAGACTGGCATGTAATTCTTAATCATAATAAAATGCGCGCCATCGGGAAATAATGGTTTCATTTACGTTATAAGAACTAGCTGATCTCACAGCATAGATTTGATAGTCTAAGTACTAATTGGAATACTAAATATGCTTCACTAACCTGATCTATAAGCTGCCTCTTGTAAGGGTTTGACTCGGCCAGTACTTCCAGCCAGAGGTCCTGGTCCCGTCTCCTCACGAGATACCGCGCTTGAGTCTTGAACAGCGAGTTATCATTGCATACGGCGATCAGCTCGCGGTCACACTGCCCACGCTCGTACGCCACACAAGCGAGGTGGGGATCGCGCTTCTCACAGTAGCGACCCACAACACGGGAATCGTACCTAGAAAATAAATAATGTCGATACAAATATTTAATAATATATACATTATTTACTGTTTTTCTTTCTAAGAGTATCAATTTGCAATAGAACTTCTTAATTATACAATCATAGCACCAATTTCATATGAAAGATAAAAATATAACTTTAAACGAATAACCTACCATTGGTTCTCCTTCAAGAATCTCTCGGGATTATTGTTAGAATCAATGTAAATCTTGGCTAGAGCGTTGTGCGTCGCTGGCTCGTTGCAGCCCTCGTGGACCCGCGTCTCCAACCATGGTAGGAGCAACTTTAGTCTAAAAATACAACCATATAATTTAGGCTTGAACACCCCCAGTTCATGTGATGGGAATGCAAAGGAAGGTTATGTACCTGTTTCTCTTCTCGACTTCAGCTACGAGCTCGTCTGTGGAGAACTGTCCTCGGACTACGAGGATGAGGTTTTTGATTATATCCTCAGCGCAGTCTACATCCAACAGGCCACCGACAACTACAGGCAGCCTTGACGGGTTTACCTGGACACAAGAAAATAAGTAAGTACATATCGTAAGTACAACCTTCTATCATAGTCTATTCAACTTTTACTTGTGTAATTAGAGAAGAATATTAATAATAAGGTGAAAATCAAAATCACTTTTAATTTCGTTCAGACAGTGTCTGTAAATTTTATAACTTGCATAACTCACCTTCTGTACGTAAATCTCGATGTACTTTTGGAGGCTGTTTCTATACAAATACAAGACGAGGTCGTGTACGAAGTCGAATCTATCGCACACAATGATTAGAGGCAACTGGTCGGGAAGTTTGGCTTCCTTAAGGAAATTTTTCACACGCTCCGCGTTGTAGCAGTTCGACTCGCGACAGATGCGTTCCACTTCTTTGATCTGACCAGTCTTGCATGCAGCCTAATAACAGCAAAATAAATTAATAGACTACATAAACGAAATTATTATATACGCAGTTAAAAACGAGATAGATTACCTGGATGTACTTGAAATGTACTTCTGAATCCTGACTGAAGTTCACAATGGAGCCGAGGAAGTAGAATAGACCTTCATAAGTCTTGAAACCCTCGAATAGTTCAATGAGAGCCTTGGTTGTTAGTTGTTCGTGGTATTTGGTTGCGATCTGTACGCAAATCTGAAGGTTTTGGCGAATGTTCGCTTGTAGCATCGCCTTAAGACACTCGAGGGAGTCTTCGACTGATAGGGTGCCGAAATAACTCACCAACCAATCGGCGGACAGCAAGTGTGTGTGAACCTAGTAATATACATACACATTAAAATCCTTTATAATCAGTGTAAATAGAACATTTATATTAGAAATAGCACTTGTTAAATTTCCTTTTATTATCAAGAGATGAATGAATATATAAACACAATAAATGCGGCTCGAATCACTAAGTATGTTAATAGCAATTACATACTACATTCATTAAGGACATTTATGTACAGGTTAAAATCGGTTCAGTAGTATTTACTTTATATATGTATATAAAATTTCACGATAATTAAATATAAACATTGAATATACTAAATACAGTATCTCCAATTAACACGAAATTAGAAAAACTGAAGCGACAGGAGAGAGACCTGAGTGATTAAATAAAAATGTAATTATCATAACATATTAGACGGAACCACATTTCTGGATGTATACAGATCTCTATGCAAAAATACTATGTTTATTTGAGCACCAATACTACAAATAATTGGCATGCCATAAATGGTTTTCAATTCAATGCACCATATAACTGGAACTAAACAAAACTTTGCCGTCTCATCGAAAGACATCACAAAATTATCAAAATCATTCATGTGTACCAACCCCAGCAAATAAAATCAACATTACATAACGTTGTCATAACTCGCCCACACACACACATATACTTCTAGACCTTACAAAAACTTTTACGAACAAATACCTTAATCACATATTCCAGATACAGTGTACTTTTCTCATAAACGATTATCGAATACAATAACATAATAATTATTTATTAATCCATACAAAAATAACTTAAAAAGAAAAACATGTCTACAATTGCCTTCGATTTGTTTGTATTCCGCCAATTCAAGTACGTCCAACATCGCAAGAGATTTTGACGTATTAAAAATACTAGCGTGATATAATCTTTAAGGGTTTATCTATATACAGTTTATATACTTATTTATATAGAACTGTCTGAAGTGGGATATAATATATAGTTGAATTAGTTTATATAATACACACCACAGCTCTCTTAATGTCGTACAAGTCGGTGTAATGCTCTAGAGCACGTTGCAGTAGGCCGGCCTTCTCGCAGAGCTGAGCGACATGGGCGCGGTCGTAGTGCGTGAACATACCATTGCCCAGAATCGCGTCTGCCACTTGAGGCGCTGACATCAGATTCATCTCTAACAATCTACGAATAAAACCGAATTTATATTAATATACTAGGTAACTGCTAGGTTACTTGAGTATTTACTATAATTGGTGTATGAGAAAGTCAATGAAATGAGTATTAAAAGTGACCTGGTCTGTAGGGCTCCTTCCTCGGGACGGTTGTTCTTCAAGGCATCGAGTAAGAAGGCTGTGCACTGCTGTACCATGTTCTGCTCCATGAACACGTCCACGATCTGATTGATGTCAGCCAGCGGCGGGTCCTCGGCGACCAGCATACCCGCGAAACCTGCGCCTTGCTCGGGATTCGTACGCATCACAGATCTCAGGAGATAGATATAATCCGGCGTATAGCCCACCTACGGAAAGATTGATCAAATTACTTTTCAAATTACACGTCAATGTAATTAGACCTTTCATTGTGGAATTAATTGTAGATAATCACTAACCTTCTTAGCGTATAACACGATCTTCTGGAACTGGCCGGTTTCGGCGAAACATTGGATCACTTTGGCAGCTACATTCGCCCTTAAATAAACTGACAGTGCCAGAGTGGGATCGACCTGCTTCACAAGGTCTCCCAGTTCCTCTGAACATTCCAATTTCTCTTCCTTCAGCCATTTCTCCAATAGTTGCTTGCGACCTAAAAAAAAATTATATTAGTTACTTTCGTTTCACTATACACATTATAGATAAATATTAATATAATACACGGTTTTTATATACAACTAAATTATACTTTATCAATCACATTATTATGGTAACATTTGTAGTAATTGACCTTGCAGTAGTACAGGTCGGCACAACTCCAGCGATTCGAACTTGTTGAGCTGTGCTTGGTCCAACAGGATGCCGAAGTACTGCAACAGCGGGGAGGTCTGCCCGGGCTGGGTGGGCACCTGCTGGAACCGCTGGATCGTCTGCGGCGTACGGAGGATCCCGCGCGGAGCCATAGCCGCTACCTACAGGTGGCATATATTTTTATATTATAACTACACAACTATAAGAAAATTATACATTGATAATTAAAAGGCTTCCAAAATATTACGGCATATATAAATTATACACAAAATCCCTCTAAACTAAATTAATATCATGAGTTTGTTGTCTCCCAAATCCTTTTTCTAAGATTTCTCTCTCATGAGAGAAATCCTGTGATCATTCACAATTTTCATTGAGAGTCCGTTCCCTCATATTGCCTTATGTTTCCCATACACATCTATAAATACAACTGACAGGATGGAGTCATGAATCGAGCTACGTCTTCACACTAGTCTATTAATAGAATGGTTATGTTGCAAGGTCTACTAACACATCCTTCTAATATGATTACTTATAATCCAGACACTATTAAAATTCAGTTTTAAATGTGTGTATGTATGTTTGTTATAAAGTGCTAAACCTGTTTGGAAAAAATTAGCTTATTAAATTAAATTATATGAACTGAAGCTAATTTTGATTAAAAATTAGTTTTATAATATAGTATGTAAATATAGTGGTGGCCTGGGGGTTGAAAAACCAAAATAGAATACGAGATTTTTTTCGTGATAAATAAATAATTGGAACTCTAATTATAATTTATTTCGTAGTG
Organism: Danaus plexippus; assembly: GCF_018135715.1. NCBI lineage: Eukaryota > Metazoa > Arthropoda > Insecta > Lepidoptera > Nymphalidae > Danaus > Danaus plexippus. The sequence continues at coordinate 13,223,861 of NC_083559.1, forward strand.
TTTTCTTATCGAATACTAATAAATGCCATTAAAATTGTTTCTGATATATTTTTGTTTGGAAATATATACATTTTCTTCCCTTCCCTATATATGTACATCAACAATTTTTTTCCGTAATGGCTCAAGCAACAATTCGACAAATAACTGACCTTAGCTGCCTCTCCGTACTGTCCGTTGGTGAACAGCATGTTGAATTTCCTGACGAACAACTCCTCGGCACCGGCCAAGTTATTCCTCACAGCCAGCCGGAGCGCCAGTTCAGGGTTCTGCAGCACCGTGTTGATGTACGGCACTATGGACTCCTCTTCCACCGTCACAGACAGAACTTGTCCCTTGCGGTTCACACCTGTAGGGAAACGTTATTTACTCATCGTGTAGTAATTTGTTAGTGTTTTTAGAACTAGTTTCAATAAAATGCTGCAACAATCAGCTATCAGGGAGCCAAAGTATTGCGACATTTTAATCACGCAACTGAGTAATGTGTGATCATTGTAGATTTTGCTTTATTAATCAACGGAACAGATAAATAATATTGGAATAAAAGCCATCAAAATTTTCTTTTTTCTTGTTAACATTTTTTGCTATAGTTTCCCAGTTATGTCGTGACAAGGATATTCAGATCGTTCATATTAAAACAATATTTACTTTAAACTTTCATACAATAAAATGTATTGAACTATGAACGGTTGTTAAAATTTCTTTAAATAATACATACCTTTTTTTTTATGAAATTGACGGCAAAATCCTAAATTTATGTATGCGTATCGTTTGATAAGAATTCGATATGCTACGTGGTATTAATTACAATAAGCCAACTAATGACTTATATGTGTTAAGAAACTATAACTCACCAATAATTCCGCCGGTCGATTCGTGGGGTGCTGTCACGAATATAGTATCAGAGGAGATGCGATTCATATAAATGCAGGTGCCAGTTTCGATGTCGTACATATGGATGTAACCGTATTTGGTGATCAGGTAGATGACGTCATATTTGGGTGACACTTGCATGGCGACCGGGAAATCGTTCTGGGCTTCAGCCGGGAAGAAAACGTCCACCGCTTTCTTAGGGAACTGCTGGTTACCGGCTGGGGTCTGACCAACCTCTGTAAACAAATGAGGTACAGTTCCAGATTTGTTCTCAATGTTCAGCGTCACTTCCAATACTGTCTTACAAAATTGCTGAAGCCAGTGTTTATAGTTTTCAAATACAAGGTGTTACTCAAATGTTGCCATTACTAAATTACAAATGTTCAGTATTATGATTATTTATAATTAGTCATAAAAATAATTCTAAGGATTATAGTACATTATAATTACTACGGCATAGATGGCGCCACTTACAACACAAAATTCTATTTAGGTTTAACCAGTTTTCATATACAATGGATACTACGTATTTTATTAAGAAATTAATGAGAACGAGTATGACTCAGCCGATTAAATTTTCAGTTCTGAAGAGATCATTTATATTAATCATTAGGTTACTGTTTTATTTCATATAATAAAAGAATATATTTTATCAGAATAACCAGAACTGTCGTATAAAGACAAATTCGATATTATTTATATACATTTGATACATACCATGTTATACTAATTTCCGAATACTTAAAATTGCATATTTAAAATAACATATTTATTTATTTTTGAGACGAATAAAATAAGACAATACGTAATATACTTAAAAAAAATTAAACAACAATTATAATAATGATAATATTTTTGTATATATTCCACGTAAGATCTAAACTGTTTTTTTTTTTTGTGAACCATTTAAAGTGCCGATATATCGCACTTGATACAGTTAATCCTACCTACAAATACTAGTGCAAATGTAGTACTGACCGATGATGTGCAGCTTCCCGCCCTGTGCTGTCCTCACAGCGAAACAGAACAGCGTAGACAGCTCAGCGTTACCCTCAGCCTTGAAGGTCGCGAACGAAGCAGCATGACCTTCGATCGGCTGAGAACACTTCCGCTCAACTGAGTACAACTGCATAGCGCCCACAACACGATTCTGTTGCGCCGAGATACCTATAAGACATACATTTGTTAGGGCCGTATGTTTTTTTTTCTCATCAGCAACGGCCCTGATCAGAATCGCCTAATTGTAAGACGAAAATACATTGAAGTTTGCAACTGAAATACTTTTTTGCAATTTTTTATAGTCTATGGCTGATTAGGAATTTTTAACTTTTTAATTATTCAAAGACAATTTGATTTCATAACGCTTCACCGTTTATACAATGGCGATTGTGAATGTGTATGATTATACGGCGTCAAATAAAAATATACACGATCCGTATAAAAGCGATGGTAGCATGAAAAGTTTCTATATTTCGTTTGAGCAGAGTTTTAAGGTGATACAATTTTTATTTCTATGAAAAGCAATGCATACAATGATATGACATGAGAAAATATAGTGATGATAATTCGCAAGTAATTCGCAACAACATCTAAAGAAGGGCATTGTGCACTATAATAAGTGTTTTATAATAATATACATTTTTGAACTGTTCCAAATGCACAGCTGAATCTATCTCATAGAGAACGAGATAAATGATCTACAATTAGTCTCTTGTCTTTGAGAGATAAAAAACTATCAGAGTTAATCCATACTCTAGAAGTTTATTGCTGTAAAACTAAATTTCTATTATATATACTATATATCGAGCAACGGCCGATATCTGACCTATATTAATATATTATGTCAACCTTAACAGTGGAGTAAAAATGTCATTGTTTGACATTTCAGGATAACATACCTAGACATTTATTATGTGTGTGTGCGTGTGCGTGTGTGTGTGTGAAAATCATGGTAGTGTTCTTTTTTTTAAATTAAATGTATTTCATTTTTATTTTATATAAAGTAGCTTCGTGCACTTCTTCTATATAAATTTAGACTGTTTTGAATTCCACGTTCCTCCGTTCGTACAAGTCTCTTTAAAGATTACATGGTTGTCGCTTCACGTCTCAATGTTAGGATATTTTAATTAAGATTTTATTAGGTGAATAAGACTATAAGAGTTTGAAATGTACGTATCAGGAATAAAAAAAAGAAGAAAGCATACATCCACAGAGAAATTTATACGAAAAAAAAATTGAAACATGCAACAGAAAAATATACGCAAACACAAGAAATACATAGCCAGTATTCGCTTAATGCATCCGTCTCAATAAGCTTATCTCAAGTTCATTATAGAACTATTTTATTTTAATAACAGTAACAATAAAAAAAAATATTTGCTTTGCAATAAACGGTCACCTTAGTAAATAGTAAGCTGTGATCACTAAGTATTAAATACCCAGACATTTTCATTGAAACTAAGACAAAGTTTTGGGGGTGATTTTAAATATATGTATAAACACAAATACAAAACTTATAACGAACTTTCAGTAACTATTTTTGCTTCACATACACATTATGTAGAATCCTTGTTACTTTTCTAATATTTTCTGTATAGAGACTGTAGTAACACATTTTGTTGATTTAAACAAACAAACAAACAAACATATATTTTATCGGACATCAAACTATACATCTATATGGGATCCAAGAATAAACATCAACAATCAATTGTCGTTTAAACTCTTTTATAAACTCGATGATAACCCTCGCAAATTGACATTTAACAAGATGGCGGCGCGTCGCTTAGCTACACAGGACATCTATTTCAACCGACTTTAGTCAGACATATATGTTGAATCACAATATATAAGCTAGCTGTGCAAAATAAAATATCTAGTGTTTGTTTTGAGTACACGTAAAATAAGAGGGAAGGTTGATGTATTATGGTACAACAAAGTCTACGCGAGCGTATAAGCGGGCTGAAGCTGGTAATGAGATGATACTAACCGACAAGTAGCAGCCACTGCTGCTTAGGATCGGTTCTGTAGTTGATAATCTGACACTCAGCGAGAGATGAATGTCTATCGAACATCTTGACTGGTGTCGAATCCCCCTCCATGGACCAGTGGTATACTGATATTTTGGTCACCAGGGCCAAAGTGTTAGGCGAGATCCACTTCCAGAAAACTACATCCTCGGTCATAGTGTGCGCCTTCATCTTGGATTTCATTTCAATGTTGAATATTTGGAGGGTCTTTTGCGCTGCTGGGACAGAAAATAATATGAATATGCATTTTTTTTATTAACTTTAATACTAAGGGTCGTAAATATCCTAATATGATTACATATACCATTTGTATATTTTTAATTAAATTACTATAGACTAAAATCAAAGGTAGTGGTTTTTATTCTTTATAATGCTGATAACCCAAGTAATGGAAAAACTTGAGCTGGCTAGTCTGATGGAATCACTGGCCCGATGATCGTAAATTGTGCTCTCCGTGTCAAAGTCAACGACCTCAGGTCATACTTTCAGGTCATTCGCCTCAATACAACCCTGATTTAATATATTAAGTGAAATAGTAGTTCTTTGATAAAAAAAAAATAACGCAACGAAAACAGAGCTGACTTATCTTACATTTTCAGGCTAATGAAACCATAGAAATAAGTAGGTACGTTACGGGCCAGTGACTTAAACAGGACTTAAAACACATACTGCATAACACGACGATATAATTACACGGAAATCGGAAACCCTATATTTTGGGCAAAACTCAATACGTCTAGAGAAATTAAAAAAAACTAATGAAGCGAATCGTAATATTAGAATCGATTAAAATTAAACTTTATAAGGCGTTCAATTTAAAATTTAAATATTAAAATCATACTTTTTTAATATCAGATCTTATATTATCGGTGTTTACAAAATATCGCGTGTCAATTTCTATGCAATCGGGTGTAAACTATGCACTTTTCTAATTATATCAGTCTCTTTATGTAAGCGATAACCGAAACACATTTTTATTATACAATAGTAGCTATGCGTTCGTCGATATGAGGTAAAAAATCCCGACAGATATTAATGAAAAAAATAATTAATTAAAATTTATTCTGTCTTAAAAACTATCCATCCTCTGTATATGACTATATCCATCTAGATTGAATTTTTGTTTAATCTTAAATAACATGCAGTCTAGTAAAAAGATTTATAAATATAAAATCTTATGTTGAACGCTTACGTTCTCTTTTTAAAACCCTCGGGACCCAAACATTGTCTATCGCATGTCGCATTAATCTCGAACCAGCGAAAGGAAGTACACACTCGAGTAATAAACGTTTATTATGTCGGTAACTACTTGCTAAAGATATAAATAACTAATATTATATTTTCGTTTCATAGAAATATTAAAATAACGCTTTTACATACATTACACGTAGTAATGTTTGTAAGTAAACAAATTTATTCTCATCGACATTAATGACCTTCAACGATTGTCATTGCCTCTGAATCATTTCTTATCTAAACAATATCTAATATGTTAACATTATAAATTCGAGTATGTGTGTGTTCGTACGTTTATTACGATAAAATAAAAAACACAATTTTAAGATCTGCATCACAATTTGCGTTTACCAAATTCAGTTGCGTAAAAAAAATATGACCGATTTTGTTTTTTCGCGTTTCATTTTCCAGAGACAATAAAGACGATAATAAACTTCTAAATAAAAATATGACCTTTTTTTTTCTTGTTTAATTGCCAGATTCAAAAAATACGATTACCTTCTATTCAAAAACCAAAGTCACGTGTGTGAACTAGTGATTAGTTTATAATAATAAGTTTTTACTTATGTAAACGACGTTATAAACCAAATTAGGTGTGGCTTTAGCTTGATTTCATATGGAAAAATTGTCAGGTAATCTAAAATGAAACACCTGTATAATATATTGGTTAAAATCACGCGATACTATCCGTATGGTCTATCAAAAACAGAAATATTACATAGCAAATACATAGCTAGAGTTGAACACAACCAATCTCTTACAATATTTTAACATACATTACGATAAGATAATAAATAATAATAAGGGGCGTTGACATAACGAGAACATTTCATTTTGTTATAAAAATATACTGTAATAAAATGCTTGTATCTTGTTTGTCTTATACAATTTTCACTTTTAACATATCAAACATCATAATAATGCATAATCTCGAACAAAACTATGAAAAACGCGAACAATATTTTCCATTATGAATACTTTAGTATAAAATACAAAAATTAACAATGACTCATAGCGATCTCGGTACGGATGGTTTCATGCGTGACGTAACCACAACGTTAGTACGGCGCTTCTATTCTACACTATTCTATTTATTCTTAATATTTTAATATAAAAGTAATATAAATATAATAAATCATCACGTTGAATTAAATCGAATCGTATTTATAACTTAAAATAATTTTATTTAAAGTTATTTGTATCTGAGGCAATTATTATATTAATATTATGTATATATGAAATAAAACAAGTATACGGATTTACAATTAATTAACATTAACTGCCCCTTAGTGGCGCGCTTATTCATTGTATGATATGAAGTTTGTTTACGTGTCTGGCTTTTGCAAGTTTTTTTATCTATTTAGATTAATTATGTCTGGACATTAATTGAAACATCTCACTTATTACCATTTGAACCTCAACCTTTGATCGTATAGTAAATTAAAAAAAAAAATCTAAACGTCACGTCGGCCATATTTGTCATAATATAAAGAAAGCAGGTCGTAAGTCAAGTCGATCTAATAAGAACGCCGCATATTTTGGCATAACGCCGACATCTTAAATTCAGTATTGATTCCAAATTTGGTAATATTCCAACCAGCCATGGCCTGAATAGTTTTTTTTAATTTAAAAAACAGAAATATTTATAAAATTTATATATATATATTTATATATATCTTCAATTTATAAACTTTAATTCTGTCTCACCTTCCACTCCAGCCTTTCCCTTGAGAGCGATGACTTTGCTAGCTGGGTTCATGATGGCAGAGTCAGCGCTGATGGGTCTCCTTATAGGGTTGGTGGGATCCGCCATGTCAATGATGACAACCTCCGAGGTGTCACCCACCTTCTCACGGACACAGATGAACTTATCCGACTCCATGGTCAGGGTGTTGAATGATATTGAAGCGGGATTTATACCTATATTTGTGAGCTGTCAAGGAATAAATGCTTACTTATTATGTGGTATTAAAATGAGATTGTATATAAATAAACAATAAAATTCAAAACATCTACAAATAAATTAAATGACTGGCATCTTTATTTTTTTTTTACCAAAAAAATCATTTAATATTTAATGTAATGTTCTGATTCTTTAAAAAGTAGTAGTATGTTGTGCTTTATACTTTTTAATCATAATAGTAATTCATTTTATTTACTAATAAAAAAATATTTCAAAATGTACATTGTTTGGTAAAGGTTTAAGCTGTGTGGGATAAAAGCCATTGTTAAGTTCAAAAGATTTTGATGACACAACAGCCCCCTTGTTTCTCAATATAATTGGCAAAGTGTCAAAAACATTCCAGGCATTGTGTTATTTTCTTATATAACAAAAGGATTGTTGAAACCTTCATCTTTATTAGGTATGAAAAAAAAAAGTGGTTTGAATAAAACATATTTTTTTTTTATCACTCTTGTTTTAATTTAAAAGGATCCACAAAAATAAAATAATCATGCAAAAACAATAATAATGAATTTAAAAGATAAATGTCAGTTAATGCATTATAAATACACAAATGTATCCTCAATATTATCCTTTATTTATTGTTGACTTAGGTCAAACTATTTTAATTCAAGTATTTCTACTTTATGTTATCTCCTAACAAAAACTATTTTACAATAAACTATGCATGATAATTTTGTATGACATTATTTCAATCATATTTGGAAAAACTTCTTAGAAAGGGCGTGTAAATCGTGCCAATGTCGTCATAGTTTGTTATATAGCCGTATAGAGTATGCTGTATGATCCAGGGGGAATGTAGAACAAATCGATACCGGCTCTTCCGTTCATAGTAGGGGGTGGTATCTGTCATCTCACATAATTGCGCAATGCCATTTCTACTACTATCTACCACTTAATTATAAGCGAAAGGATAATGAAACACTGAGGGATATCGACCAAATCTAATATGATTACCCGTATTACTCTACTTTCCCTAGAACTATCACAAAACCGATGGGCGTACTCACCTGTAAATGCTCCTGGAAGCGTATTGGCAACACCTGAGCCATGATTGCTTTTCTTCCGTGCTCTTTATAAACTGAAATTGCTTACGAACGAGCCCTTTGTATTGCGTTCTGAAAATTTAATACAATTATTCCAAGTCACTGGTGCCTCATCCGATACGAATAACACCTTTGACAATCAACATGGCGTTCATTCATGTTTGAAGGGAAACTAAGACCGAACGGGAACACAAAAAATTATAAATGTAACAAAATCAAATGTTTTACTCACTTTTTTAATTTTATCCAACATGAAGAAAATCTGCCCGGTTAATATATTTTTTTATTCGTATGAAGACTTGACGAATAATGCACCTGCGGCTGCCACATACACAAATGAATGAAATGAAATGAACTAGAATTCATCGGGTCAAAAAGAGATAGTCATATCATGTAAAATCGTTGCCCGTACAAGATATAAAATAAGCGGATACGTTATCTAAAATAAATTTATATTTTCAAGTTATCAAATAGATTAATCCTAAATTTTCATTTAACCTTTACTCTAAAATTTTTATATTTAAGAATCCACACCGATGTATGTTATCAATCCTTTATATTATCTACTAATGCCAGATACAGTCTAAAAAAATCGGTTGACCAAAATGTAACGTTATTCAATTTTTGGCATTGACAGTTGGATGTTTTGACTGCCCTTTGATATTTTGTAGCAGATGATTTGCAATTATTAATAGTCAATTGTTTGAATAAAGAATACCAAAATGGTAAGCAATAAATATGTATTAAAAATAGTACGCATTTGAAGAATAGATACTCATGACATATATATATATTTAGTTTCAGTTGGGGTTCAATATGTTTCATGAAATTGCAAGAAATTTTAACATGACCTATCGTTGCTACTCAGTTTCTATGCTACCTGGAAACGAAAGGCAAGATGTTGAAAGGGGAGGAAAAAGTAAGTTTGATTATAAAAGAAAGTCCTAATTAAAAGCCTACACAACAAGTGATTTATCTATAAATTATTTTTTTAGTTATTATGCCACCATCAGCTTTGGAGCTGCTAACTCGTCTTAACATCGAATACCCAATGATATTCAAGTTAACAAATAAGAAGACAAAAAGAATTACACATTGTGGTGTTTTGGAGTTTGTTGCTGATGAGGGAAAGGTTTATTTGCCACACTGGGTTAGTTTCGTTATTCATATTTACAAATGTTACTTTGTCAAGATGTATTTTAGTCTTAAATATAAAATTCTCTGCTTCAGATGATGGCTAATTTAGTACTAGAAGAAGGTACCCTGGTGCAAATAGAGAGTGTCTCCTTACCAGTTGCTACATTCTCCAAGTTCCAACCACTTTCAGAAGACTTTCTCGACATTTCCAATCAAAAAGCAGGTACAATCTATAAACATGTTTTGATTATAATCATTGAGACCTTCACTTTATATAATGTCATTACCAATCATAAGAGTTTAAAATGATGTTGATTATTATACAGATACATTTTCTAGTAAAAAATATTTATGAAGAGAAAAAGCTTTTAAAAACAAAATAAATGTTTCATAACATTAATTTATTTCTCAAATAATATTGATTCAATATGTTTTTTTTCCGTATTTGTGTTTTAATTATGTAGGAAACTTTATATTATATAATTCTTATATATGTATTTTTTATTCTAGTGTTGGAAAACTGTTTGCGTAACTTCTCATGCCTGACTACAGGAGATGTCATAGCAATAAAGTATAATTCTAAAGTGTATGAACTCTGTGTGTTGGAGACGAAACCCGGAAACGCTGTGATTATTATTGAATGTGATATGAATGTAAGTTGTCAGATTGTGATATCAAAATGTAAATATAATTGAACAACTCGTTTGTAGGCGATTAGGCCATTCCTCATCTCCTTGGGATTCATAAATGTTGCGGCATTTTCGCCACTAATTGCCTAAAAATTAAGATGGAGAATTGAGAAATAAAGGAAACAAGATGTAATATATTTTAAACTATTGTTATAATATTTTAAACAAGACTAACGGTAATCATTTAAGTAATTAAGGACATTTATACTTACATTGAAAATTACTTAAATATACATTTCCTGTTACTAATGAATTTTTTGTCAATGGTCTACACTATATAAACATAACATTACCAGAACATGGAATTGACCAAACTTGTTCCTCAGCATTTGTGTGACCCGCTTAAGACAATGCTGGACTATGCCAGTGACTACATGTCCTTAGTTTAGGGTTTTTGACTAAGAAATTAAAAACTTAATCTGCGATTTAGTTCTACATGTATTTTTCTATTTGATTTAACTTCCAAATTCTAACTAATTTAATAAAATTGGCAATCCTCATGTATTTCATCTGAAATGGTGTGAGGAGTTTACTAATCTGTGAGTCTATATAAATGTACAAGCATTTGTTGTATACTTTATCATCTGTTATTCTTATGCAGACTGTCTTTGCCTTAACAATGATGAACTTAATTTGCTTTTTTCAACAGATTTTTTTTTTTACATAAACATGATTATTCCCCTTAAATATGAATATAAGCTGAGATGTCACTGGAATTTATACATTTTCTGTACTTTACTATTTTGTATACAAACATAAAACGAAATTAAAGCAAAGGCGATTCATAGAATTCATTAGAGGCAGTATATTCGTCATTCTTATACCTTTCTTTTTAATTTCATTAAACATTAATAGTAATGAACCTTAAAAAAATTTATTATTTGCGATAAAAGAATAATAAATTAAATATTATACATTTATATTTTTTTCAATATAATGAATAATATGTTTTCTGCAGCTTGTATAAAATGTGACTAATTTAATTTAGTTAATGAGAAAAAAAAAAATTGTTAAAAATTATATATTATTTTTTGTGTATAGGTATAGCAATAATTATTAATTCCTTAATTGATGTAGGTTGAGTTTGCTCCACCGGTTGGGTATAAAGAAGAAGATCATATAACAAAAGGTGAAGGTAGCTCGGATATGGGTCGCATGGATGAAGACCCAGCTTCTATGATGCCGGAGCCGAGTGGTTTTGTGGCATTCAGAGGTGAAGGGAACAGGCTTGATGGTAAAAAGAAAAAGCTAACCAGCGAAAGTGAATCCGAACCACAGGCATCCAATTCCAGACAGGTGAGACGATATGATCACAGAAAATTAATGAGTATTGTATTAAAGTAATAACATTAACTTTAAATGTTGACTTTGTGATTAAAATACTAGTACTTCTCTAATGATTGAATAAAAATTTAATATTTCTCAACAGCCATATGTTCGTGGAATACCGGATTACGACTATGTTATTGGTACACTCAGATTTATCAGAAATTCAAGGCCCCCGAGCGCGAAAGAAGAAGTACAAACAGAACCATTCCAAGCCTTTAAAGGGGAGGGTTTCACATTGCGTACTGCCAAGTCGAAGAACTGAGTAGTTTTTATATAGATTTTTTACTATTCAACTTACAAAATAGCCCATGAACCCTTTCAATATAATTAAAATATGTAATGGAAATTGCACTGTTATTCCTAACCAATATGTTGAAAATTGTTTACGTTCATTGGTAAATGTAAAAAGAAATATATATTTGTTAAACCTTTTGACTGCTGCAAAATAGAAATTAAATTATTCCCATGTAATAAAAAAGTTTTAAAACACCAAAATATGAGAGAAAATATTTATTTTATGTACAACTCCGTCCAAGGCTTGAGATGCTAGTTTACAACCATATCTTCAATTTAAACATATACAGACACCATTTTTGTGTACATTTGACATCTGCCATTCATCAAACTGCAATCACAAAGTTATCGAAATATTGTTGGATATCAAAAACGTTTACTTTTAAATTAAAATAAATATATACAATAATAATATAATTGCCAGTTTTCACTTTAATTTATGGTGCTATTATGGTCATGGTCATATAAATTAATGCTGATTTTAGACAGGCCCGTTTTAACATCGAATGCAGTGGTCAAAAGGTTGAGCATTTATTCAATATTAAGTATATTAATTAAAGGCCTTATTAAATTCGACAATTTTGATATATCCATGCATACACTGTGTTTAATGTTAAATAACCTTTTAGTTTGAGCATTTGAGGTGATAATAAAAAACGAGTTTTACAAGAGGGGCTTTATTATTTTCCTATTAGGTTTTAGGATAACTGTCCATAAAAAAAGGATTAATAATATAATGTTTGTTGTTCTTAGAAAGTATTTTATGATTACAATGAACAAAACTACAGTAGAATACAAACTTGTCGTCCAAGGATATGGAAACATAATTTTTTGATCATTCATCAGACCAGATTTACTAAAAATATTTTTATTACAAATGCTACAATGTAAATAGCTGACAGTCTCATACAATATTATGGTTATACATTTCAAATATTGATTTAATTATAAGATTGCCAGTACAGTTGTGTGGCATTCAGTGGGTATTGTTTTTGCTGATACAAAAATAAACCACAACATATGAAGTATTTAAAAACAAATTTCACACAATTTTCCTCTGAAATTTATATGGTATATATGCTTTTATCTAGCAGATAATTTGCTTCTACTGTTATAAATTAAAAACATTTTCAAATCACTTAAATTACCACACACATAAATGCAAAAGTTCAATATTATGTCAGTGCATTGCAATACATTCAATTGATTTTTAACTTTGACAAAGCCGACTCCAGGTTGCTTATACTACTCCTGTATGTGAAGCCATTGATTATTCACCAGATAGGCCCCCATGAAACATAATGAATAATAAAGCAAAAAACTTATCTCACTTAAAATGGAATATCTTGTCACCTTCATGCAGAGAAATCCAGCACAAGAAATAGGGCTACAGTACATGATGAGAATTATTATTCAGTATATATTTTGGAAAATTTATTCAAAATCTCTTCAAAAATTCTTCTGAACAAATTCTGGCACGCGCATTGACCGCTAATTTCATTTCACTGATTTCTTTATCAATTTCTTCCATGAAGTAAATAACAAAGTCAACCAATTTATGTTTATACATTTGTTCAGTGTGGAAATTTGTTATCAGGAAACTGATATGGTAACCATCAACCGGCTTCCGCCGAAGCACGATAAAGTTTTCCGCTCGCATCATCATGAACCTCATGAATTTTTTACACAAAATCTTTTCAATCTCATCGGCTTGTTTAATCATAATACTTATCCTAATTGAATTAATGGATGACTCAATCAAAACTTTCTCATTAACATTGCGTGAAATTATCACTGGGTTTAATAACAATTCTTTGCTTGTTCCCACTTCCACTTCTGGTTTATTGTATCGTTCTACAACCTGGGACGAAAAGTGTTCTAGGCACATAGCGGAAGTAAGAGTGTGGCGGACCGCCGTCAAATATGGTTTTAGAGTAGCCGACATAATTATTTTGGGAAATTATATCTGTTCTCGTTTTACCACACCTAAACTTATCTCTTTGGTAATGACAAATCTAGAAATTGATGATTGTATCATGAGTCAGTATTTTAAACGTCACTTTTGACAAAAGAGATACAAATTACGCATAGTCAGAATTAAATAAGAAGTTCCATTTATATTTTAATTTCTCACCATATAAGATGACTATAGTTTATTATTTTGGCAAACTTTAAAAATTTTAATATGCTGAATGTAATAATCATCTAGCACATATGTAATCGAGGTCTTATTTTAATCATATATTTATTTGTAAATCTTTACAAGAAAAATATAAATTATAAACTTTTTAATTTTATAACTGACCTAAACATTAATGTTTGTTTCTTTTATGGTATCTGTGACAAAATAATCTTAAAACGGAACGTTGAACAGTGTAGAGACAATGATGGCGAACGTTTTGTAAAGTGACGCAAGCTAACGTTTTACGGCATGCGTTTATCTATTTTTTCGATACTAGCAGTTGTCGATCAATTATTACCATTATCATCAAACACATGACCAGTTAGGGGAGTTGTCACACATATATAATAAGAAATGGCCCGCGAGTTTGATCATCTTTTTAAACTGCTGATTATCGGTGACAGTGGTGAGTGGGCGAGGCCTATGTTCGCGAGTGATATCTTGGGATTTGCCAACTACTTTTCCTGTTCAAACAGGGTGTGAAATGATGTTCTTGTATTACAGGTGTAGGAAAAAGCTGTCTCCTTCTCCGTTTTGCGGACAACACTTTCTCCGGTAGTTATATTACAACGATCGGTGTGGATTTCAAAATAAGAACTTTAGAGATAAATGGTGAAAGAGTTAAACTTCAGATATGGGATACAGCCGGGCAAGAGAGGTTTAGAACGATCACGAGCACGTACTATAGAGGGACTCACGGTGTCATCGTGGTATACGATGTCACTAATGGGGAGTCGTTTGCTAATGTGAAGAGGTGGTTGCACGAGATCGAACAAAATTGTGATGTCGTCAACAAAGTACTAGGTGAGCTTGTAATTTTAACTCTATTTATAGCTATAATAGGTTATTACATTTCTTCATGTATTGTTCAGTGTAATTTATTTAGAAATTGTTGATTGTGTATTGATAACAAATAATGTATTCTCAATAACCATCTATAAATAATACTCAATTTTTATTGAAGGCCAAGAATGTTATAACATGTTGGTAATATCACCTGAATAACACTCATGTTAATAACATCAATAATAGATATTCTTGCTATTGTAGAAAATTTATTGAATATTATGTTGATTTTTTTTTTGTTTTTAGTTGGTAATAAAAACGATTGTCCATCAAGAAAAGTAGTTGTGACGGAGGATGCTCAAAGATTTGCAAATCAAATGAACATACCATTGTTTGAGACGAGTGCTAAAGAAAACATCAATGTAGAGGAAATGTTTCTAACTATTACAAAAATGGTAGGTACCTTTTTTTATAATATTTCACCAGGTTCAGATATACCAAAATTGTGGCTTATTTTTTTATATAGCAACACATACAAGTTGAAGCTACTGAATTTAAAATTATTCAATAAAGAAATAAAATATATTCCCTTTATAATGCTTCAGCGAATTCACTGTGTAATAAAATTTTAAGTATGACTCATGCTGTTAAGGTTGATCGCTAAATAGAAAGATTTGAATTGATGCATTTTTATTAAAAGTTTTCTGTGAACATAAAATTGTCTTTTTAAAATTATGATGTAACTATTTTTTGTTTTTTTTTGTATCTACATGAACCAAAAAATTAACGACTGCAATAATGTTAAAATAGTTGTTATACGAAATAAAATAAGAACACCATTTTTATTTTAAAATTCACCTAAATAATACTATTTTATTAAGTAACTGGCATGAAAAAAAATATTTTGACAAATTTCAAAAGTTATCTGTATGATAAGTACTTATTGAAGTGAACTTCTCATGCGACTTCCAACAAGGTTGTGTCAAAGCTGAGGGAGAGAGAATGAAAGATACACAAATATAGAAAGTAAGAGAGAGAGAGAGAGAGTGAGTTGCTTGATTCCAAGCACATGAGAGTTATGTTAGCTACAGACGGAAGGCTGAAGGATGACTAAAGATTACTTCAAACTAATTTTATTATAAAATAAATCTAACAATCTGACTTCCTTCATGTACCATCTACTCAATGTAACCTTACAATGTAAGATGTCGGTAAAACTATGCAACTGTATTTATACAATTAACATTCCCGATCAATGGACATCATTCATTGCACACTTGAGAATTAAAAACTTCATTCCTGAGTGTCAATCTATCTGCTTAAATAAATAAATATAGTTTTCAATATTTCTATGGAAAAGTTTGTGTAACTTGCTTATGGTGTTGTCGTGAAATTAGCTGAAATACCTGTTTTCTAAGTACCTACTTGTCTATATAAATATTATGATTTTATAATTATATTATGATGTCATAAAATTTTAATAAGACAAGCTAAATAAAAGCAGAAAGAAAAAATTAATATTTTATTATTCTTTCTTAGGTTCTAAGGTCTAAGTTGGAAATGAAGGAGAGACAAAATGTAACAGCAAACGACACAGTAAACTTAAAGAAGAGCCACAAAGGGAAGAAAAAATGTTGCCACTGACCTAATGGTATGGCAGTCGGGGATGTCACTTATATAATGCTCAAATGTTGAGAGAAAGTTGCACAACCCTTGCAGGACTGGTACCTTGGCCATAAACTGTTTATTACCAATGAAATAGAACCCTTCTTCTGTTGATGTAAGGTACAAAAGTGTATTTTCACATCTTAATAGTCTTACAATTAGTTGAATTTTGTACCTTGTGTGTAAGTGATCTCTATTGAATATTATCATGGCAGTGTCGTTTTAAGTATAACTGTCTGTTGATAGCCCATTGCTTTGTTGAGCCAATGGCTTCTACAATCCCAAATGAGCATTATGAATTAACTCCAAAAATTAAATTAGGCTATTATGGATGCATAGTTTATGTGTATAATTGTAATCTTATAATCAAAATTTATGTGATGGTTTGATGTAAGATATGGATATTGCTAGATATAAATGTATACCATAACTCGTATTTTTTTTTTTTAAATGTGGAATTGTAAGCTCTATGACATAACATATGTATATCTCTCGCAATAAAAAAAAAAGTCTAAATTAAAATAGATCAGATGCTTGCTTAAGTGAATTAATGTTAAAAAAATTTCATTGATAAATAATTACCATTTTATTTTTATTATCAAATAAGATACCTTTCTGTCATCTCTATGTGTGGTAGGGTCACTGGTCATCACAGATTCTAATGACGAGAGTAGTATTATATAAATGTGTTTATGTAAAAGTATTATATTTTATTAATTAATTAACATATAATCTCTTATGATTTATGATGAATTAATACATTTGCTGGATTCTTTATTGACTTGGTTATCTTTTATACAGATAGCCAGTGTTCTTGAGGAAGAGCTAGAAATTTCCAAATGTAACATGGAATATACTTTCTAATAGATATAAAGGTATTCAAAATCAATTATATTTGATGCTGCATTTTGGTAACGCATTTTTAAAAAGTTCTGGACATAGTTTTTTTTTTTTCTTTGTAGAAAACTGTTAGGTTTATTTTGCATTATCAATATGGCTAGCAATATACAATTTACACTGCTATGTTAACACTCAATTTAATTACTGAACCATAGTGTAATACGATAATTTTGGGAACATGCACTGTATTCGAGTCGGATATATGGTGTGTATAATAAAATTTGTTCTGTTCAAGTATGGTAACATGTAGTATGGAATACCAAAATAGTCTTAATATCGAGATGATGTTTAGATATAAATTGATTTTGTATATGTAAATGTGTGTACTCATTGATATGAATTAATATGATTATTATAAAAATTTACATCATTCCGTTTATTCTTGTACTCTATTATTAGGCTGGCTGTAGAGTTCAATGTCAAATTATATTTCATATATTGAAAGTTTTCAATTTCCAGCAAGTATAAGCCGCCGGTCTAATAGTACACAGCATTTTGTTTGATTTGGTACTCATTTTAATTTATGTATATTGTTCTTATGAGCATTTTAAAATGTAAATAGATGATATATTTTGCCCAGAATTAACCACGTGTTTTATTATACTAGACATGTATTATTTTGTCATTACCTCTATCCTTTTTTAGTAGCTTATAAAAATAAACTATAATAATCAGTATTTAGTTCAATTATTACTAATCTTTTCAAAAAAACTATTTAATGCAATATTAAAAAACTAAATTATGTCTCGTTTGTTGCTTAGCTAATACTAAGCACTCTTTTATTCTGACCTCTATGTTTTTACCATGTTATGTTTAATAGTTTCTGATCTCAAAAGGTATATTTTGAGATTGTCTTCATCACAAAACCTTTTACTGCTTATTGCGAATGTCATTTTCTTGCGAAATGTTAAATTCTCTCTTAGTTACTTCATACTTCATATATACGTTGTAAACCTTACTGTCCTACAATGATATAAGAATTCTACTTATGAAAAAGTCAGTCTATGAATGGGATAAATTCCGTTTAGAAACGGTGTTACGCATATTAATCTTAGAGGCATACAAATCTAGGCTAGAGAAGATTTAGTGAATGATAGGATATTGTTGACTTTATCTAGGTCTCTTTTTATTTATTTTTTGTCCAGTATAAATAACTTATGAATATTTCGTTACATATTTTTTTAGTTCATATTTTTGATTGTGTTTTAGTCCAAATTTTTCTTTTCTCTACATTCTGCAAGTTAGATTGCAGAGAAGGCATTTAGCATTAAGTTCGCCGTAGGTCTAAAGTTCTTACTTATGATCAAAGAAGAAATCAATAATAAAGACTTTCAAATTTACAACAATGATATTTTCTTAAATTTTTTGACTCAATTGCTTTAAACATATTAATTTTACAACCGCCGATTAAGGGGAAGTGCTGGTGAAAATAGAGGTGTATGACAGAAGCGCTGAGATAAAATAATTTATTTAATAGTATGTTACACCTTGTTCGTCACCAGAATGTTCAAATATTGAATTCTTTCGATTGTTATCGAGAGTGCGAGAAGCAGTAGAGGTACATCCAGCGTGTGAAGGCTTGGGATAGACTTATGAGTTATGGACGTCATTGACGTCACGTCATAAACGGTAACTAGGTATATTTGGTTTATGTTATTCAATAGAAAAATATTTTAATTTAATTATTAAGCAGAATAGTTTTTAGGAAAGTATTGTTTCAACGGCTTGTCAATTGAGCATGCTGTTTATTCACTCTTAGTAAATTTTCATAAAATTCAACATAATATAGTGAATGGGTATTCTGTTGTTGGGAAAGAAAGGATCAATAAATGTAATTTCAATTCTCCTTCCAACACAGATTATAAAACTATAGAATATATATTTTATTACCAACTAACCAAATATTTTATTACCCAACAATAAATGTTATTAAAAAATTGAAATTTTTTCATATGTATAATATACAATAACTGATATTTGAATTAAAATTGGACATTGTAATTATTTTTTGTTGATGGTTTGAGAACAGTCTCAATAAATTGGTTATTAGAATCTTTCACTTTAATTATTTTGAAAATAATCGCAAATGCTTTCAAATTATTAATTTTGGTAGTTTGCATTAAAAGCAATTTACAATTGGTAGTATCGATAATGTTTATCGTGTAATATTTCCTTATGTTTGTTGTTTAACTTTCAAAAAAATTTAATATATAATATTATTTTTAACGTACAACAAAATATGGCTTAACACTTTATTGTAGAAATAAAAAATAGTCACATACTGTAATTTTTTTTTAATTATCATGGCAATTTCGTTTCCTTACTGTCACTGAACATTGACATCTGCGGACTGCACTCTTGATTTAGAACGAGTCAGAGTCGGATTCTCGAAAAATCATCAAAATGTCGCTTTGGGCCACGTTAAATCGTAATGTTTTTAAGAAAACGTCTACTTTTGCTGTAGCAGTTACGGGCGGAGCCTTTTTCTTCGAAAGAGCTTTCGAAGTAATATCGGTATCAATCTTCGAAAGCGTAAACAAGGGCGTAAGTATTATGTAATTTTCTATGACTTGATAAGTTTCATTATAGTCTGGTTTTACCATCGTATATTAATTAATTATTTATTTCTAAGGGTTTTTCATCCCATCATCCCTTTTATTAATACAACAGTGAATTTCAAGAAATATAACCTTTCACTTCATCTGTTCACAACAAGTTTAGTGTGTCAATGTGAAAACAGTAATAGATGTAGCTATTTAACAACATTTTTAGCCTCACGTAATTTTCCAGCTGACTGAAATCGTCACCTCTGACCATATGCTTTTTTTTTTTCAGAAACTATGGAAGGACATCAAACACAAGTATGAATAAAATATATACAAAATGTGTTATATCAATTTAATTTATTAGTAATTATAATGTTAATTTGATTAAATCTCCTTAACATTTACAATACTCTTTTATTTAAAAACCGACATTTTATTTTCTTAAAAATTTATTGTATTCTGTATTGCTATATTTTATTGGTATTCTGTATTGCCAAGTAAATAGTAAGGTACGTTTATACTTTGCATTATTGTCAATCTGTATACAATCTGAATTTTATTGCGAAAGTACAATTTGCGATATTATTATTTACATTTATTCTATAATATCTTTGTAAAGCTAACAAAAACAACTAAATTCAATTCCATAAAAGTTTAGATTTTTAATTGCACAATCTTTTTTAAAAGACATAGTTTTTAAGTCTCATTCTAGATACACAATTTTGTGTTAAAGCGACTTCGGAGCATACATTTTAAACTAATTATGGCTCAGTTAATTCTTAACAACAATATAAAAGAAATATTTCTTGGACAAAATATAAGTTCCATTATAAATAATTTATTGCCTTAATATAATATATTCTATATTAATTTAGAACTATTTGAGTGATTATTTAACTTATAAATATTTAGAATCTCTCATTTGTAAAGTTAATACTAATTTAGAATATTTTTCTTAAATTAAATAATTTATTAAATTTATGATTTTTTTATAGATAATTTACTTTGGTAATGTTAAATTATATTCTACAAACAAATAAATGTATAGTGTAAATTTAGAATTTCATCTCACATTTCTTTTAATATATTGAGGATTATACTACTGGACACACATTTATAATGTGCACATTATAAAGGCATTGTCCGATATCATATAGCTTTTATATGAGCTGATATTGTCAATAGACAAAATTGCTTGTAAATTTATCACACTTATAACCGCAATGATAAAGTCATAAGAAATTCCATTGGTATGTTGTGATATTTTCATAATATTTAGAATCTGTTGACGGTTGAGGACTCGGGAGGGGGCGGTCTCTATATCCATTGCCCGCTTCCCGACCTCTTCCGGATTGACCTTCATTTATTGTTTTTGTGTTTGATATAATCAGGGTCGTCGGTGAGAGTGTCTGCTGAGGACGACGATGGAAGCGATCGTGGCTGTAAGGGCAGCGGTGTATCAGCCTGAGGTTCCTCGGCTAGAGCCCAGATAATGTCCACTAGTAGGGGCTGGGCTAAATTCTTGATAACTTCCTGACGAGCTACCTGTGAATTATGAATTAGGACTCAAACCTCACCCCTACTGAAGGTGCTTAAGAACATTATTAATGGAATTCGAATTATTTGTTTTTATCATCATCCACTGATATGTAAATATGTATATATATCAAACTTTTATTACACCTGTACCTGCCATCTTGTTATATAAATAACCGTCTCAAATATAGAGAAAAATAAACACCAATATTTTTTTTTACAACCAGACTAATTGTGTCCAAGTTAGCGTGACGTCATAATAATGGGTTATTTTTCAATGCTTTATTTGAAATTGTAAATGTAATCAAAATTCATCTTAAATGCAGATGAGATTGGTTTTAAATTAGTTATTACCAGTTGGAAGTGATGTACGATCATTTTGAGGGCGTATTCTTTAATGTCGGCTGCCCTCATTCTGTCCGCCGCTTGTAGGATAGCGACCACATTTTCCGGAGTGACATTGCTTTGCAGATTATGTTTGCAGAACACCTGCAGTCGGTTGTTTGTGAAACCTGGGGACGATATTGTCTTAGATATCAATAAACATATAGTATATTATGTGTTTGCTTATTTTCTACATACCATAGTATATAGGCGCCTGGAATAGATAGAGTGAATCTTCTGTAGGCATATTGGTGTCGCCGTAGTAGATGTACCTTAGTAGTGAATCGAACGCTTCCTCCGACGGTACCGTGTCACATATTTGGATCTGTCGAAAAATAAAATATTACGTATTATATATATGTATTAATCGTACGTCATTTTATAAAAGTTTTTCAACTATACCATAAGTTTAAATGAATATGAGATTTGAGTAATTAATTTAATTGTGACAACCACAAGTCTGCATCCTTAAACGACACAACCAACGTGAATGCTATAATGTGCGAATATTTTTTAATGAAATGCTCGTGTGTTGTGACAGAGCAAACTTCTAGTAAGGTCATTGACATTGAATTAAAATAGGGATATTATAGATTGCTCTCCCTACATTATATATCTCTATCTTAAGACTCATTGAGCCTTAGTAGTAAACTATTATATTCTACACTAGATTCGTTTAATACATTAAAGAGATAAATTTTATTCTAAAACATATGAAGATCAAAATCTTTAAATCAAAACAACACAGTGTCAGGGTTGTCAAACTCACGTTAACAACATTGTCCTGCGGTGAAAAGGATCTGAACATGGCTTCAAAGTAGGAAGCCCTGGCGGCCAGTATCGACCTGTGAGCTGGTCTCATAGCACACCCTACCCTCAGCTTGACATCAGCCAGTTCGTGTCCACCGCCGCTCACTAACACACACATATCCTGTTCTAACGTTGTACCTGTTGAGACACCACATATATTTTTATCATATAGGTATACTAAATTGATAGTAATCTGGGGGTGGAGGGGAGTTATAACTTAATTAAAAATACTAAAGGAATACAATTATATGGGATATAACTATAAAACAGTAGTGTAATCTAAAGTGAGTACATAATTGTCAATAAATTTTGTTAACAATATCGGTGAAAATGTTTTTTTTTTTCATAAACTTCGAAGGATACCAAATTTTATGTTCTTTTTTAAAAAAATATACTATAACATAATAATAATTTCATCATTATGTATATAATATAAAACAAATATAATCTATATGAATTTCTCTACATACAAACTATGTATTATGAATATGATCCAACCTGTATATGGTGATCTTTTGTTTAATAGAACCACCCTGTATATAAACCTACCGACGACCTCCTCCTCGTGCTCGTTGTTGGCAGTCAGTTTATGGAGCGGCTGCTGTCTCCGTCTTATCACTTCAACCATCAGACGCTGGTCCATTTGCTCGAACTCCGACGACATCACGATCGCTGTGAAGTTGTACTCCTTGACCACGAATCTAGATTACATAAGAACATATACTATCAGCTCGATGACAAGTTTTATGAACAAAACAATTAATTTAAGTCGTTCTAACTGAAAGGTTTTTATGTAGATGTGTTTCTGTTTCTGGTAAGTTAAATTTGGTCCTGAACACTCTATATATATATATCTGGACTATGGTTGCTTAAGTAGTGTTTGTTGGTCACCTGAGACAGTATTCCTTTATGCAGATAAGGTTAGCGTGGTGGGCAGCGTGCAGTGCTTGCAGGACGTTGCTGTAGCAGAGATTAGCTCGGAGGAAACGTGCGCAGAGACCTCTGAGACGTGGTATGTTCAGACGCAGTGCCAGCCGTAGAACTTCCATCACTAGCAAGATGGTGGCGGGCGATGCCGGGTTCTCGTCTAGTATGTACCAATAACTCGGGATTAGATAACAATAGATCAAAAAATTAATGCTATATATATGACGATATACGCACAATATTGTATAATAACCTTAATATTATGTGTTACCCTTTGGAGGAATTATTTGTGACATTCATATTAATACAATGATCGGCATTCAATAAGAATTTGCTTCATCGAATGGCAAGTATTGAATTAATTGGAGGGTGGTTTTTATATAATTATTATAATTGCTATAAATTTATTTCAATCGACTCGCGTGTACCGCCTCACCCTTTTCTGTTGGATCGATCCTGTCTGTGTAAATATAATTCAGTACCATCCTGAAGGCTTCTGGGGTAGCTTCTGGTAACTTCACAGTCAACTGAGGCGTTGATTTGTATGAGAACTCCTCGGCAGCCTCTTCTTCACCAGCGGCGATACGTCTCGCTAGATCCTCTTTGGCTTCCCTTATCACACAATTATAATTCAAAACATTTCCTTAATATGTTTTCACACATTGCAATATTACTATCCTATACGTCTCGAGATTTTTATATTGAAATAAAAAAAAGAGATGAATTTTCGCCTGATCTAATCACAGGTCACGTACAACTGGTGCTGACGAGTGACATATGTGATAAATTATTGAAAAGCTGTAGGGCTCACTTTATTTTGATCCGTAGGTATTGCGAACGAGCGGCCAGCATAGCCTGGTGGGCGTAAAACGCGACCTGGTCGCCACCCAACAGCAGCGTCACGTCGCAGAACTGCTGCGACCGAAGAATCCGTCCGAAATCGTCGTGCAAAGTGCAACGGGGATAGTTGGAGAGCTAGTAAGCCGAAAGTGTTATAGGTTAATATAAATTTTATTCCCAATTAATTAGTCCATATAATTATCCATGTTAATGCATAGCTTATCTCTGTGATATTATTAAAGCTGAAACGAATTTATGACATAAACACCTTTAATATAAGTGACATGTGTGTATTATTTCATAAAACTAAAGACAAAAGGGCGAAACGCAATTTCAGGTCATTCCGTTCCACGTCAGAAACCCTAACATTTTGTCGTAAACTCTCTGTATCGGTTATTATACTTATATAACTTTAGCGTTTACTAAATTAGTTTTTATTTAAATTTTTTGTTATATGAACGTCAGGAGTGACGTGTTAATGTGTTTATTTACACGTAAAGTATCAGGAAATCTATGTTAAAAAAATTTGGATAGTTAATTCCATCATTCATCTCCACTCCAACTGCTTTGTTACTACCCAAATTTCATCAAAATTTTAATTCATCAGTAAGTCGCCAAAAAAACGCTGTTGCAACTAATTAGCCACTTGAAAGACAAAATAGGAATATAATACAATAGGAAATCGAACTAGTGTCTGAATATATACATACTTATCACTCAGAAGTATTGAAATAATTGGCTCCAAGAAACCTTTGCTTTCTTTAAAAAATTCTCAACAAAACCTCGTTAAGATTGAAAGACGTAAGAATATTTGGCAAAGATTGTCCAAAGTTTTATTTTTATAACACAACTAAGCTATTTTTAAATTTGGACTGAAATTAAAAATTTTTTTTTTTTTTTTAAAACAAGTATAAATTCTTCATCGAAATATATATGAAAATGCGTGAAAATTAAAACACAAAAAGTCTAAAAGATTTAGGAAGTTAATTTTTTAATCTCTCTATACTTTACGAATGAAACGTCGATAACTTTTTTTTTTTTTAATATCTAGTCTAAACCGGCACATCCCTAAGCATTATCTGTCTACGCTATATCAATATTGACCTATTAAGTTACAATGGCAGCGACTAAGTGGCGGGACATTGTCACATAAGTAAATACAATTTGCCAAATATACCGCAGCTTCGGAGATTACTCGGAAGCCTAACCGCTCGGCTTTCACGGAACCGTGACGTCGTGTATTATGTGCGAGAGCGAGACGGCGTATCCTTTTCGTGATTCGTTTTCTGACCATTCTTAAACCTTTATTAGCTCTAAACAAACCCGACAAATTCGGAATCGAAATGAATGTAATGCACGATTACTGTGACTGTCGCATTTGCTTATTCTGTGTATAAACCACTGAAAGAATTTATCGTTAACAAGAAATATTTCTATCAAATTTCCTGTTACCAAGACTTTGAATTACGTCTCACTGATACGGATAGAAAACACTCGAAACACATCATTAAGAACGATATAACTAAACAGCGCATGAGAATTTAGGACAGATAAGAAATAAAAAGATTTTATAAAAAGAGGTTGACAAATTGATTTAGAAAGGAGGTCTTATATGTATATGTGAAACTATTGATCAGTTTCAGTACAGAGGACACAACGAACATAAACTCTAACTGATTCAGTAACAATCAATTATAAAAAACAAAAATCCCAGTAGTGTTAGGTTGAAGTTATTTTGTTGGGTGATGAATATCTGACCCAACTATAAAAATCATTTGCTGGGAAGACTTCAAACGAGAGATGCAATAAGATTACGATATCTAGAAGCCAATAGATATTCTAGGTCATTAATAGATTGTTAGATAGATTGCAATGAAAATGAACAGATCTTGGAAGCGTGCAAGATCGCTTCAGACACGATTCAAAGACTATTAATTCCGTGTATGTACCTTTCTTTAATATATCATTGTCTATTTTAATGGCTTGTTATAGGTGTTTATTATAAATAAATCATTTGTAATAATTACTTGAAATCTATACAGATCGCCGCTCCGCACGTTGTTGTCGACGGTGCCGCCGAAAATGTACATGGCGTCTTCCACCACCGCACCTGCGTGGAATAGCCGACCGGAAGGGATTTGAGAATCCGGCGCCGGATGTACAACGGACCTGAGAATAACAGCAGGACAATATACAAATGTAGGTATGACTTGATTTTTACGACCATTACTCATAAATAGCTCACCACATCTGCGTATCAAGGTCGTAGCAGTGCAAGTCGGAGGGCAGAGTACTGTCAGCGGCGCCGCCGAATACGTAGAGATGTCTCGCATGGTGCAGCATCACGTGACCGTATCGGCGGGCGGGAGCTGGTCCAGCGCTACGTAGCAGGTGTTCGGTGCATACACGACTCCAACTGTTAATTAATACTAATACAACCTACAGACTCTAATTAAACAAAAATGTTTGCAGGCAAATCGAATCTCACGTATGCGTCTCGAAGTCGAATTGGAACAGTGCATTGGTGATCTTAGCACCGCTTTGTCCGCTGAAAACAAACATCTTCCCACGGGCCACAGCAACTGGGAAATTACAACAGGTGGGTGGACATTCACCTTTTTGTTCTATCCTTTCCCATTGATGATTTTCACCCTGCGAGAACATAATACAAATTAATTCCTTTCACGGTTACATTATGAACATAAAGTATTTTTTGATTTACCACTAGATTTATAGTCCACATGTCATTTAACCTCGCATTACCATCATAGCCGGCAAATATCCACAATTTATCATCATACACAGCTGCTCCATGTGCAGAACGAGGCACAGGCTCTCTGTTAAAAGATTTAGAAATTGCTCTGAACATACCTTGAACATACAAATAAATACAAAGCTTTAAATGTAGTAGTAAAGAAAAAAAAAATTCTTCTTGCTAATATTTAGGTTTTGGCAATTCTCATATAAAATATACAATAATTTAAGTGTTTTATGTAAAACAATATTGCATTTTATGAATATTCATATAAAATTTGGATAGCGCACAAGGGTTCATATAAAATACAACTATACTTAACAGAGTATAGAACCTTCTTGAATTCTTTTTCGTCTTAATTTTTTAAATAATTGTCTTAGCAAAAGAAATCGTAACACAAAAAAAAAATGACATTCATAAATAAAATAGTGTGTTACTGTCATTTATATTTACTTACTGGCCAGTAAATTTCCATTGTACCCATTGAGCACTTTGAAATTTGTATTCAAAGAGATCATTTTTATTTGTCAGATTAGAATTGGCCAATATATCCCCGGTGTATCCACCGAACACAAACATTGAAGATCTATGCACCTGTTCATAATAAAGATTCTTAAAAACATACATTAGATAGCACTTTTTTAGTTTCTCAATTAATTATTTTTGTTAGTATATTTAAATGATTTAATTATAACATTTTTAATCCATCACTTACTACAGCTGAATGGTGATATCTTGGGGCTGGTGGCGTCCCCATGCCTCCAGTTTTAGTCCAAGACTTCTCTCTTATATCAAATCTAATCAGATCATTCAACATAGACTTCCCATTGTCTCCACCAAATACATATATTGCGTCTTTATATGCTACTGCTGTGTGCTTACTTCGTCTAAAATTATGTGAAAGTGCAATAAAACAAACTGAAGTGGATATAAATGAAAAATTACAATAATTTTTCTATCAAAAATAATACAATCTATATATATTTGATGAATTCTATACACTGCATTACTATTGTGACCCTGCTTACCTTGCCCCTACAAATTCATAACATTCAGACATCCTTTTCCATTTATGAACTGTTTCAAATGGCCCAAATTCCATCCTCAAGCTGATATCTAACTCACTGGGATTTCTTAGTTGCTCTGTTATCATTTTTGCTATGTTTTGCATTTTTCTATCAATCTTGTTGCTTGCCTTGCACAGTATAAAGGAATAATATTTCTCTCGTCTAAAATGTTATTTGTTATTATAATCTTTCAAATTATAATAATATCTTTAATGAGCTGTAGTAAATAATTAGGAAGTGGGTCTCAATGTACAATATATGTATGACTAACTAAAGACTGTTGATTTCTCCAAGTCAAAAACTTTTTGTCATAAAAAATAGAACACTGCCGGATGTTCAATAATTGAAGCCGCTCTAGAAAAATCAGATTATTAATCCGGCACAGCGTTGAAAATAACAGAAATCTCAAAATAAACTACCGGGAAAATAGGTCGTATTCTTGCAAAGTTCCTTGACTCCTGTTAACTAATACAATAAATACATTTTTTATTCCTTAATATTGATTGATTTTTACGTTCTGTATACTTATTACTTAATAATTATTTTTAATAACAAAGTAACAGAGGCTAATTATGTACTATATATATATATTAAACATATCGTTCGATTATGAAGATCTCTCGATATAAATCGATTTTAATTTCATTATTAACCGTGAATTAATGCCAATGCACTTATTTAATAAATTAACAGATTAATTGTATTAAAGAACATCGGGGTTACAAAATTTAGGAAACCATATTTTTATTATATTTAATTTAGAAGCCACAAGTACATTAGGCGTACGTTAGTTGACTTGCACTTGTTAGCCTATGTATTACATTTTTAACTAAATAGATATGTTTTATAATACATTAAATATTTTCATGTTTGGTTATTTTTTACGATTTGTAAATACTTAATTGATAATATTAACAAAAATATTAACATTATCCTATTTAATGTTATTTTTTTAATAATTTAGGTTACCATTATACTTTAAATTATAAGGGTTAAAATACTATTTTATGATAGGGAAAGAAATATCACAATTAACACTAATGTAAAAATAAACGAAAAATATACAATGAAAACAAAGAGATATTGTAACACTCTTCATTCGATTATGTTAATGATTTAACGAACTGAATCGATGTATTCGATTATATGGATCAATTATATTCTCCCAATGATGGAAATATTCTACACTTCTTTTAACATTTTTTTCTATTAACAGGTAAATTCAAAACAAATTCAAAACAATTATTAAGTCCCATGACCTATTCCATAATAGGTCCCAACTTCTTATTATAAATGAATTATTGAATGTAAATCAATACATAGCCTCTTTTATATTGTCTACATTTCTTATCACATAATTAATAATTAAGTGAAAAAAATACCTCCTACCCATAGCTTAATTACAAGATATTGCATTGATGTAGAAATTTATCATATGTTCAATTGTTGATATTATTATGTGTTTCATTTTTATCTAAATTCTAAAAGTCGCTTGTTTTTTTTTATACGTGTTGACCTTTTTGGCCCTCGATGAAAGTGTATGGACATAATAATAATAATTTTCTAATATTTTTTTAAAAACATTTATTATATCACAGTTATTGTCATTACTAACTTAATAATAACAAACTTGCTGTTATTTATCTGTACGATCCGTTACATTTTCTTCATTTTTAATCTATCTAAAAAAAAATATTTCATTATTTTCTGTGGAAGACAGCAACAGTTAACCAACTTAGTTTATAACTCTTCTCTTTTCTCCTTATATTATTTCTTGTTATACCTTCAAACTAGAATAATTGTTGTAACGAAAGCACATTGTTTTAAACAAGGCGTTAAACAGTTAAACTGTCCATAAAAACAATGGCTTCACCGGTAATTATAAGAAACAAATACATATAATTTATCTTAACAGCACATGATTTAATTATCTTGTAAATGTTTTTTTGTTTATCTAGAAGGAGGAGAGCGTAAAACGCAACAGCGAAAGCGAAGGTGATACTGAATCCTCAGAACATGATCCGCATTTCGAACCGATTGTTTCTCTACCGCTTGTAGAAATTCCAACTAACGAGGAAGACGAAGAGGAACTGGTGAAGATACGCGCAAGACTTTACAGATATGACACTCAAGATCATGAGTGGAAGGTGAATTTTATGAACTATTTTAAAAATACTAGCATGTTAAATAAAGTTTATTATTTTTAACTTTTTGGCTTATATTAATATTTCATTACTGAGGTCTAATACAACTTTTTCTGGGCTGCTATGAATGTATACTAATTTAGTGTAATTTTTATCTTAAAAGTTTTATTGTACATGCTGCCCTTTATTTTTAACATTGATATTCAGATACACATTTATAATTTATACTATTCATTCATTATAATTAGTAAATCCAGATCTTATATGGATATCAAAAATAATAAATCGATATAGCACCATACAAAGTGCTGGAGTGTATCTAAAATGCCAGACATCGAAATAAGGTCAATGTAGGCCATTTTTTATTTGCCTTAATTGTTAGTATAATTAACAACTGACCGAGAACTGATAAGAAACAACACAGTCTATTAAGTTTTGTGTAGACAAATTTATATATTTATGTATAACATCAAAATGTATTTAATTTTAGGAACGGGGAACTGGTGATATAAAACTGTTACGTCACATAGTCAATAACTCTGTGAGGGTAGTTATGAGGCGTGATAAGACTTTAAAAGTTTGCGCCAATCACTTTATAACTCCTGATATAAGAATGAATGTGCACTGTGGATCTGATAAGGCATTTAATTGGTCAGTTTTCGCTGATTTTGCTGATGAAACTTGTAAACAGGAATTACTTGCTATAAAATTTGGCAATCCACAAAGTGAGTATTTACTTTAATGAATAATTTTTTTTTATGTTTCCCACTTACATTGTTATGTATTACTCTCTAGATGCGGAACTGTGGAAAACAAAATTTGCTGAGGCCCAGGAAATTGTGAGAACAAAATGCATTCTATACACCCAGGACCAGTTTTCCGACGACGAGAGCAGTTTTACAAGAAGTGAAGATACTGAAACACCTGATCCCAAATGCGCTGATAAAACACCAGATGATGAAAACAAAAAAATCACTGATCATGATTCCGATGGAGTTGTTTTAAAATTGAAAGAACTCAAAGTGAACAGTGAAAAAACAGAGTAAAATTAAACTTAAGACAATTCCATTTTCTTTCTGTATAAAGTCTAAAGGTCAATATTTCAGAGAGTCTGAGACATAGATTTATTTTAAAATTAGTCTAAACTTACTAGTAATTTTTAGATTTGTGTTGTTTGTTTCACAATACTATGTAATAATAATTTAAAAAATCCTTTTGAAATTTCAAAGGACTCGTATTCCAGTTTTTAAATGTTTCTTAACAAGACAATGTTTGTTGAAACTCTATGCTATAGCTAATATGAACTGTTAGTTTTTTTTATATTTTGCATGTTGATCCTTTACTAGTTAGTTTAGATTCAATGTATTTTGTTAGACATAAAATAAGGATAGAATATAGTTTAAATTCTATCTTTTTCTTATTACAATACATTAATAGCTAGCTAGTACGCATTTACAAATTAATTGATTTGTTAACATTAGTCAAAATTGCTAATGATGGATTTGAAGAAATGTGTGGAAAGTGAAATATTTTAAGATACATTCATAAGATTTGTAATAAATTACACTTCTACATAAATTGTGTAGTTATTTATGTAATTTTGTTTAACTTAAAATATCTAATACAATACTTTCAAGTTGTGTTCATTACCAAGGCTTATCTTTTTTGCGTTGGCAATAAAATAAAATGATTCATTAAAACCGCACACAATTTATTAAATCGATTGCAAATAGAAACAATATTTATTGCAATATTATTGTGGAATGTGCATCTATCACATAAAATAGTGCTTGAGACTTGCAATTTATAGTTACAGAAATAATTTCTCACACTGCAAACAGTTCAATGTAATGAATTCATCATTACAGTTCCTCTTTATAATTCTTGAGAGGTAATAAAAATGATTTAAGGATGTTAATCCTTTGGCTTAGTTCATTCTTTTTCTCATTACTTATTTTTCCAGCAAGTAATTTATTAACTCTTGTTATTTCTGTTTGGATAAAGTCATCACCTTTTTCCAATATCTTTTCCATTATGGTTTTGTAGATCTTTCCATTACCCGCCACCTACAATGTATTTAAAGTCAATATAATATGGCACAGAGATAAATAGATATACTCATGGAAATAGAGAAATTAGTATCTTACCTCTTTTGATAAATTTTCCAGAACTTTCTCAGTTTCTTTTGCGATGCTCTTCCTTTTATCAGTATCTGAGTTTTTGAATTTAATAGCCAATAAATCTAGACTTCTTATGCAGCCCGGGAGACTGAGATAGATTCCACTCTGTTCCCGAACGAATTGGCGTAATCTATCAATTGTAAATTCTTCAGAGTCATCAAAAGTTATTGGTTTGCTTTTATCTTTAAGAAACAGTTTTACAACAGGGAAGTTATTCTTATCAGCTCCATATTTCTTAGCGAATGCTTCGTTGTCTTTCTCTCCATAATCTTTTACTCCTACTTGGGCAAATAAAAGATTATCCACGTCTTTTGATTCCTTTGATAATGCCACATAGGTGTCATGCTTATCACCGTACGGATAAGCCACGTCGAATTTTACTACTGTGGCATCGAATTTAGGCACTAATTTGTTAAAACTTACTTCATCTAACTCTACCAAGCCTCCTAAAGACTCTTGGTACGTTGAAGGAACTACAAGAATTATACAAGCAAGAAATATTAAACCGCTCATCATAAATGAGATTCAAATTACTTTGAACAATAGTCAATATTGTAAAGGAGCTATAGGATTCAAAACGCGTTTGTGGCAATCAATAATTCACTTTAATATTTCAAATTATTTTATTTCACTGAGGTGTTCGCTTTATCGGCTCGCATTTATATTGACAACTGACAGCCGGTGTAAGCAAAGAGCGAACTACCAGATTTTAATTTGTAGTTCCGATACAAAACGTCATAATATTTTAATTTCAATATGAAATAGTAAAAATAGTTTAAAAAATCACACTCTATATGAAACTAATGGGTTTAAATTTAAATGCTTGAAGCAAAATTTTTTACTATTAAGATATATTCTGCTTTATTTAAGATAAAACATATTTTTTAAAAGAACATTACGTGGAATCTATTGGATTAAGTGTTTGCCGTGGATGTATGTGATTGGTCAAAATGTGCAAGGTTTGTTTTTAATAACTTTTTTTTTAAACATAAATCATTATTATAATAAAATCTAAAATAATGTCGGTTATTTAAAAAAAAATGTAATGATAAAACTCTGTTAATAAATTCGATATAATAAAATTGTTTGAATTTGAAATATTTTTAATATTAATTTAATATTCCTTGATTCCTTCAAAAGTTAATATGAATTGTTGAAACCGTCCTAAATCTCTTTGAATAAAATAGTTAGTCTTCTATTTTTATTATATACTTTAAACTAATTTAGTACGTTCTAAACGAAGGAACCTTCAACATTGATAAAGAGTTAAAAAAAAGATTTTTCTTTAGTAAGAAATCGTCACTGGATTATGTTATAAATCTTATTATTGAAGCAGTTACTTTTTAGAAATAAAGGCTGTTATCAGAATAGCTAGTAATAAATATTTGTTGCGCCATATTCTACCCAGGTTTAAATTATTATACATAAGAGTATTTCATAGCGATGACTTTTTTATTGAATTTCTTCGTGTTGAATATATTAAATCTAGAATTATTTGCTTATGATTTGGAGCCTCCATTAAAAAATTATAAAGATGGAAGTAAATCTGGTAAGTGTTGTATGATTACATGTTGCTGCAATTAAAATTTAGGTACAAAACCTACCTTAAGTACCTTAACAATACTTTTTAAATAATTGCATTGCAAGTTATTTAGTACTTCAGAAATTCATATTTATGTTTAAACTATTCTTTCACAGCTTTTATTCAAGCTCCATACGGTTAGTGCCACAGTTTATTATCTATTATTGGAAATACTAAATAAACAATTAGAAAAAGTATTCTAATTCAAAGAATTTTTTACATTATTTTAAACTTTGTGAAAATTTATCTATTTTCATTCAGTTAGCATTGCACGAGATCAAAAAGTAAAGAAAATACAAGAAGAGATTACAGGCAGTTGGCCCGAAGGAATAATAAAATACTATGTGGAAGAAAAGAGTTATGGTTCGAGTATTATTTTTATTTATTGATCTGTTTTGAAGGTGGATATTAAAATAAAAATAAAATTATATTTTGCTATTACGGATATTAACTTGGCATACCTACTTACCACATTTTTGGAATCTGTCAAATGAGTATAATTTTAAACAAGAGTTGACTTTAACCATTTTTTTCAAAAACTTCTGCCTAGAGAGAAATTGTAATTAAAATTGTTAGTTAGCGATTTTAATTCACTTGGAAAGGTTTTCATTTTGTTTTGTTGAAACTGCTTTTTCACTTTTTTTTCTAGCGCAAATTAATTTAAATTACACATATACCTAATTACTGTAGGTAAACTAAAAGTGAACGTTTTTACGTTGCCGTAGTTATCCAGATTCACATAATCATTAATAGACAAAAGCTAACCCTTAATTTTATGCTTTTTCAACAGATTCATCTATCATTACTCTTATACGCGCTGCGATGGGTGTTTTGGAATCGTCAGCTTGTATACGTTTCAAGGCAGTCAAGGATAAGCCAGAGGGCAATGACACATGGCTGCACATCACCAATCCAAAAAAGAAAAGGGAATGCGTGCATGAACCCGAGGTTCTGGATAGCGGGGAAATTGTAAGCAGTATGTCTTATAATTTAAAGCATCAAGCTAAAAGCTTAGTGTCTTGTCCATAAAAAAAAAAAAAATATTGAGAAAACACGTGGTATTTAGTTTAACGACAGCAACATCTTATACATGGTTGTTTTAGAAATTGTCATAAATTTAAAAAAAAACAATAACTATAAAGCTTTTTGTTTTTTTAATTTATTTAAGTGTGACTATTTCAACGACACTGCCAAAGTTTAAAAATATCGGAAATTTCGTTGCAGTGCATTATATGAAATTATTGGGATCTACAAGATAAAGAGAAAATAAACAGTATAGAATTTATCATTTAGTTTATGAAATCATTTTATAATAGAAAATTATTATCTTGTTAATAAATAAATTTTTGTAGGTTTTAGTTCTTGGTTATGACTGCCTTAAATCTAGAGACTTGATACATTCTTTGCTCCATGGTGTTGGATTAAAGGACGAAGTGACGCATCCTCACAGAGACAACTATGTCAAAGTTGTGTGGGATAATATACAACCTGGTAATATTTAAAATTTGTCTATTGATAAACGTGCAATATTTAATAAAATATATACAAAGAAAACAATGGATAAAGTACTTAAAGAAATATGTACATAATTCAATATTTGAAAAATGATATAAGCGAAATATAAGTGTTTTAGTATAAGTTATAATTTACAAAGAGATAATTTATAGACTATGTAGTTCTAAAGTATATTTAAAAAAAAAAACTTATAGTTACGATAAATTTTTAATTTGAACTAGCCATCCTGTAATTCGTTTCGAATAATATAAATGCAAATACGTACCGATTAATGAATTTGAAATTGTTAATAGTGTTGCTTAAGAACTTTGATATTTTACTTATACACTAGTAGCACCCTGGTATAACACAATTTAGTATGTGTAATCGCAGTTTAAGAAAGGTAATAGAAATAAAACAACCTAAATATTTAACTATTTAAACAGCTTACAGACATCTATATCGTACCCAACCAGTAGAGAATTCTAGAAGCATAGTTGAGTACGATCCATTAAGTATTATGCATTTCCACGATCGGGCTTTCAGTATGAATGGCAAAGCAACAATCCTACCATTGGTAACTTTCAATTGAAAAAATAATAATTACAAAATTCAAATTTGCAATGTTCTTAGATCAGTGGCGATGATTTCTTTTCTACACAATAATTTTTGTAGGAAACTGGTTTAAGGATTTCGCCATCAGACGGCTTATCACAGTTGGATAAAATGAAGTTACATATATATTTTGGACACGAATGTAATAAGAGGAAATTCGTTTCCCTCATGGAAACATGTAAAATGTCTTTAAAGAGTAAAAAAGAATCGGCTAGTGATGAAAATCGTGAGAAAGGAAAGGATCGAGATAATGTTACAGGAGAAAAAGGTGATAGTAAAAATGAAAATGAAGACCACGGAGGAAAAGGTGGTACGGAGAATGCTAATAAACTTGAAAAGGGTGAAACAGATGAAAATGAAGGAGAAGAAAATGGAGTAGAAGAAGAAAATGGAGTAGAAGAAGAAAAATTTACTGAAGAAGCAAATAATTCTGAAAATAAAGAAGAGGTAGATGAAAATACTACATGGAGAACCTTACATGGAAATTTAACGGAACTCGAGAAAAATGGCGAAACTGAAGACGCTAAACAAAATACTGAAGAGGATAACTCTTCAAAGATTACAGAAAAGGTTCAAGATGATGATGAAAATAACGATGAATCGAAAGAAAAATCCAAAAAACGATACATTCCTGCAATAATCGGAGTAATAGCTACGGCAAACTCTGATATGAGTTCCGGAAACGTAAATCAGTTGACGGAATCGGAGTCTGCAACAGAAAAGAAACTGAATTCTGGAATCAACTTAAATTATGATAATTATACCGACAAATAAAAACTTTGTCATTATATAAATATATATATATTTTTAATACATCGTTTCTTATTGATTTGATTTGGTAACTTGGATTGAAATGAAGTTTACGAACTTTTCTTTTTAACTTAAATTCCTGCTAAGCGCGTCTCAGTTGCGAAAAAGTGGTTGATAATTCAAAATATAATAAAAAATCACGTTAAATCTAAATGTCAAGAAGAGTAATATAATAAATATAATCTCTTCAAAAAAGCCCATTTTCGTATAATCTATGAAAAGTTTGACGAATAAAGTTTAATTCAGTTTTAAATAAAATAAACTATAGATTCATTTCCATCATTTATTTCACAATAAAATTACTTTTGAGCTTCTTCTCGTCTTTTCCTGCACTCGTACTTGTACAGAAAATTTATTTTGTTAACATCTGTCAAACTCAAACCTTGCCAATGTCCCATCGCCCAACCGTCGTTCTGAAATTATTATTTTTTTTTTCATATAAATTCCTCTGATGTTATAAAATATGAAGTCTTTATAAACCGATTAATATATGGATAGAAAAATGACTCAATTTTAATAGTTTAAAAGAAACAAAGCATCATATCATTAAACGTAGGAAATAACATGTCGGCCATAATTATTATTTAAATCCCATTTATTTTGCCAGAGGACATTGCATACCATATTTACTTTTCTAAATTTAAATTCTTAAGACATAAAAATGCTTCTATTAGTGTAACAATATACACATTTCAAATAACAAAAATTCCCGTCAAGCAATACATTTGTAGGGAGCTGGGGTCATATTATAGATGAAAGTTGTAAATGAAATGTAAATTGTATTTTACAAACAAAAATAACTCACCCAGACAGGGTACATGATGTTGGTGGAGCCATTTTTTATTTGTAACCATGGGTAATGCATAACACTTTGATAGTCGTATGGGAATCCCACTGATGCTGCAGGAGGTAATTTTTCTTTCATATCTTTTTTTACCTCTAATGAAAACACGAGTATATTTATTAACTTTCAACAAATGATTACACAAAAATGTAGATTACCATAAATTTAAAATGAATAATTCTTATTTATTTTATATGGCGATGATCAAAATTCTTAATTACTTGTAAGATAATTTAATGGGTAATTAAAAATATTCGTCGAGTATGAAAGATGTCATGTTTCTGCATGTTAGGATGTATGAAGAGTTAACATAAGCCATTCGACTGGCGTGTTATAAGTTATTATCAACGCTACTTATTCAACGTGACGATACCGATGAAATGATTCGTTATAATAAATAATTAATAGTTCTTATGTAATAAAGCAATTATTCTTGTCGTTTGATAGAAAAATTATTGTCAGTAGTCATTAAAAATAATAACGTTTCTTTATTGAATATTCTTTTTATTAAGTTTAAGTTCCGTCTATTAAGACGCTAAGTGGTCACCGTTGACTTGCAACGTGAAGGTTATAGTGTAACACATGTCTTATTGTCAGAGTTTTGTAAAATTAAAGAATAAAAATAAACAAGATATCTATGGTACGGATTATAATCTATGGTTCTTTAAGTATTTTTTGTTGCTTTACACAAGCGTTTAACGTGACAACAATGATCATACAAACCTGGAGTGAGGTCATTCCATAGAATGTGTAAGTAGGAGTCCCTGTCGTACATATTGTGTTGGTGGTCCAAACCCAATACGTGCACAAGTACATGCAGTAAATCGTTGACGGAGTTGAAACAATCTGCATTCAAATTCAGTACCTGAATGGGATAATGGAGACTGAGGAAGCGATCATTAAATAATAGGTTCCAGATGCAAGAAGCCTCAAATCATTATAAAATTTAATTTGAAATTTTATTATGAACTAATAATTATTAGGAGTATTTTTTTTTGTTGATACCGTCTTTCCATTAGGCCGTCCAGAAGGAGGGCAAGGGCATCCCGGTTGAGAAGAGCGTTGGAAGATCAACATATTGTCTGAATGCCTTCTCGATGGTTTCCTATTTGACATCTTTTTGCCATGTCGTTTCACAGTTTCTAAGCGAAGAAACATGATGTTCTTTTTGGCATTATTCAAATTATTTCATTCTATGACTAGTGTTTGTGAAATACTTTTACCTTTTGTTATTTCAGATGGTGTTTTTTTATGGGCTTGTTTTACAATCCCATCGCTTTTATGTCTCAGACCGGGCAAATGGCTTGGAGTGTCTTCAGTTACATGCGTCATTTTATGTTCAGAATTGGTCGTAGTCTCTTCATCTTCAGTAAGAACTGTTGATTTTTCGTTATTCTGCACTGTTACGGACTCATTTTTTTTGTTCCTATCTTCGGTTTCATTAAAAGGCACATGATCTACATTATTGTCGTCGTCCTTGTCTAAACTTTCATCGGATTGAGTAATGTCTCTGAACTCGATGCAAGTTTCCTTTTCAATATGTTTTAGAACAGCTTTTATGTTATCTTTTTCCTCAGCGGCTAGTATGTACAATACATAAGTCACTTTTAATCAAGAGGAAAATATTTCATTGCACGTTTTTAGATATGGATTATTCTGAATATTTTCTTTAAAGAATTTTTTTGGTTGGATTTTGATTAGATGAAAAGTGTGATTGATTGTAAAAATATTCTAAATCAAGCTTTAAAAATAAGTTTTTACGGAAACAGTTAGGTTTAAGGTACAAATATAAGAAGTGTATAGTTAGGATCAGTGCAATCCTACTGAGACGTTATAAAAAATCTTTATGGACTCACTAAATTCCAAATTATTTCTTATCTTGTAATTAACAAGTGCATACGGCCAGATTCTATTTTCGAAGTATTTATCAATTTCGTCTTGAGTTGCAACAACAGAGTTGAGATTTGTGCTCATTGCACTTGGGCATGTTTTCGTCAAATAATCTTTATTACGATCTACACATTCCGCACCATATATCATTCCAATTTTTTCAACATCCAATGCGCTGAGAGCTTCTCTTTGGCCAATTTTAACTGCCGCCTACCGAAAACAAAAGTTTTATACGTGTGCTCATTGTATGTTTTTGAAGGCATTCCGGCCTAAAAATGTGGTCTTTTTTTACAATACGTTATAAATACTAACATATTTTTGTGATTAATAAAATCACTTAAATTTAATGTTACTTTATAATCAAATGTTTATAATAATATATTATACGAACTTGCGCTTTAACGGTCTGTTGACCGTTTTTTGAAAATGCCCTCGATGGATAATGTAAGACGCTTTTGTAGTCATACGGCAAAACAAGTAGTGGATCATCTTTTCTTATTTCGAAATATTTCTTGTACCCTAAAAGTCCCTTTGGTTTAGCGTTTCTAATTTATAAACATTCTTAAGTTACATTACCAACTTATATTAATCTGGGCTTAGTAATGTCAAAATACTTGAGGATAACAGAACATTTTTATCGCTAGCCGCTACACAACTGTTTAAAATGTTTCGTTTTTATGAATGGGCATTCCTAAGGTATTTTTCATAGAGTTATTTAAAAACACAAAATTTTGTGTAGCAGAAAAATTTCATCGATTTTATTATTCATACAGGTAATTTATTAAAATTTCCGTACTTCATTTGACTTATTTAAAATTCTAATATTTTATGAAAAAAAAAAACATGTACCAGGTTTAATGTTATCCCATAAGATGTCGATATGTTTGTCTCTATCAGACCGCGTGTGTTCGTGAGAAAAACCTAAAACGTGCATTATTTCGTGGGATATTTCACCCTGCGACAAGCAGTCGTAACCAAAAACAACCATCTGGAAAAATATTGATAAAAAAATGCTATCGTTAAAATTAAGTCAAACTATATCTATACTGCATTCAATGTCGTGAAGCAATTTCTTGTGTTAAGAACATTTATGTTCAAATACATTTATGCATTAGAAGTTACATATGTACCTATATATAATAGGTACCTTCCATAATTCCAAATACAATACATTACCCTCCAATAGCTACAGCAGTGTTGTTATATGAATCAGTTCTCTTATTTCACCTCACCTGAACTCCTGAGTTCGGCTTGCGTTCATTGCTGTGAACGCATTGTTTTAACCCTAAAGGGTTGCTGATGTACAACCATTCGACATTCTGCAAAGACTGTACATCAGTTGGTCTCTCACGGAGTCGTTGGAGACGGATGCAAGTCACTTTTTCGATATATTCAAAAGCCTTCAGAATTGTTTCGGCTAATATAGAATCTATAACATAAGTTTAAAATGGTATGATATTTGGTATATTGGACTTGTTATTAAGTTTGTTTTTGTTTTATTTAAGTAAAAGGTATGAGAACAGGTGTGATTACTGGTGTATATTAGTAGCTGACTGATTACAATCACTTTTTCAGACGAATTATTAACCTCCTCCTTTTTTTTTAATTCGGTGGAAAATAATTTAAATAATAAATGTTAAAAAATGCACAATAAGTTTTGTTCTTCGTGGATATATTATTTATCATAATTTATATACATCGAATATTTCAGACTAATATGTAAAATTATTCATTCATACCACCGATATGAAAGAATTTTAAATCGTTGCCTTAAATAGCCTGCAAAAGAATCTTAAATTGTTGATTTTTAAATCGCGTATCTTTTTCTTGCACAATCTACATTACAGTCTCCAGATGTTAGCGTGTTCCTTTATTTTGTCTTACTCACCGTAAGTATTAGGATCAATAAAAAACGGTACAATGCCATGCTTCCATTTCTTAATCCAAGGTATTTTAACCTCATCATCATTCAAAATTTTATGGTCATCCTTATCTTCCTTGGGACCAAGTAGTTCGGCGGGTGCAAAATTAAATCTTCTACTTTGTATTTTTTTCTTATCCTTTACAACATATAACATATTTTATATAAAACAGGGTTACAATTTATTACATAGACGAAGAGAAGGATATTTTAAAAATGGCTAAAAAGGTGTTAACATAAATGCAGTCCTACAATGTGACAGAGGTTTAAAGAGCGTTGGAAATGAATAAAACGTAAAAGTTAATAAAGATTTAACTTTTATTACCTCTTCATTAAGGAATCTCCGCCTGTAGGTCACGGGGCTGCCATTTTGTTGCATGTCGTCGTATATTTTGTCGACTATACTTTCAACTCTTTCTATATCCTCATCTTTTAATAAAGGGTTATCGACATCTGCCCTTACCTCTCTTTTAGCTCTATTATTACTTGAATTATTTAATGTATAGTTCGTGGCGTTGACCGCTTCAAGATACTTTATTTCTTGGTTAAATAATCGACAAATTTCTAAAGTGTCCTGCCTTTTTCTATCAATAAGTTTTTGGTCCACTTCAAAAAACATTACAATAAATAGTATCAAGATTTTTTAAATTATTAAGTGTTTCAAATTTTAAATTTCCTTACCATATCGGACAGTTAGCATGGGTATTAAACATTCTGCCAAATAAAAGCAATTCGTACAAAATACTAACGCTATCCAAGCACACATCATCTTAACTATAAAAATCAATGTAAAAGTGTTGAATTATTCAGAGCCTAATATTCATATAATATTTTATCGTTACGATAAAACTTAAAATTTTATTACGAAATCTAACAACTACTTTTTTTTATATAATAGATGTATGTGTTTTCGCAACCAACCAACCAAAAAAAATTGTAATTTAAATATTCCATTTTTATTTGTTGTTATATGAAGGCGAGTATATTATTAGTACGGTATAATACTTATGTTATAAATATTCAACTGAATCTTCCACTAATGCATAAGGCAGTTTACATTTAGCAAGTCGTCAACAGCTCAGAGGTCATAATTAATTATATTTTTTTACATTTATTTTTATTTTAATGTCATGTCATTACTTACAACCTTTTACTTTTCTCCGAGACTCCATCTTTAAGATTTTATTTACTAATTTAAGACATGTTCGCATATTAACAAAAAAAAATATATAAGTATGAAATAAATAAGTACAATACAATATATTTATATTTAATTATATTTTCTTATATTTATACGAATTAACTGTTATAATAATTTTTATATCAATATTTTGTATGAAATTGTTTAGTACAAAAAGAATTACATATATTTTTTCAACTTTTTAAGAGATGTTTCTTTTCACCAATATTTTAATCGTAATTTGCTGTCAGCACCGATGACTTTCACTGAATCACCGACAATAGCCGTAATGAGACCCCATCAAAGAAGCGCCCACCACAAACAGTACAGATTTGACCTTAAAACAGAAGATTTTAACTCAAGTTACATATGTTTATAAAAAAAAAACACAATTACAAAAAAAGTTCAAATACAAAAATTTTTTTTTTACATAAAAATCGTTTACCGAATTTTTATATTATAAAAAAAAAATCGCTGGTAGATCTCTATGTAAAGACTTTTTCGACAATGAGCTTGTACCGAAACTCGTACGAAGTATTCGTGGTGCACATACTTCCTAATTCCCATAAATCGCGTACGAAGACGTCCACTGCGACCGCACCTGGTATCCGCGAATCGGATGATAGAAAGTTAACTTTTTATTCCGGCATTCATTTGTATAAGGTTTAGTTGTACAGTCGTAAGCGGTGTGCCAAAGAACGCACACGCCTCATCGGTTGGTATAGTGTTAAGTACCGTTAGTGGACTCGTTCGTGCTGCGAGGTTAATTTTTTCGGTAAGAAAACATCGCATTTTATCATTTTCGGTCACTCTGTGACTCTTACGCATGGCTGTAGCGATTTTATGAATTTATATATATATAATTGTCATAATATGTTTAGTTATATTTAGTATATGGATGTCTGTAACAGTTGTTTTATACACTAGTTTGAGGTATAAACTTTTTTGTTTGTTTTAAGAAATGTGTTTAAATCTTGATGTCCAGAACTTTCTTTTCTAAGTTACAAAAACTGAGGTACGGCCCTTAGTGCGAGATTTCGTCTTCATCCAATTATTTGCCTTTTTTGTTTATAAATTACTGATACATATATGTATATTAAAAAAAATAATGAGACTATCTCTATTGAGTTTACAACACAAACTAACTGATGATAGGTATTCATCTGAAAATGTTCATTTTACTTACAAATTTTAAGAGACAACAGAATGTCCTTATATTATAATATATTTAAAAAAGGGGAATCAAAGTAAAAAATTGAAGATTAACTTTTATAGTTGAAATTGTCACACCTTCAAGTAGTATAACTTTTTGATCAGTATTAGAAAATGACGTAGAAGTATTTTGACTTAAAATACCGGACTTTATAGCACTAGTTTGTTCCGACGACCTAATAACAATGCACTAAGATTAAAACATAAGGCTCTTAATATACACCTTTATACAGGCGGTATTATATTGAGATAATTATTTGGTACGCTCAGCGGTCAGGGACCCCATGTTTGAAATCGTATGTTCGAAATGTCCAACGTAAGATGAGCCACGATGAGGTTTAACCAAAGATTAGGTAATACAAAAAACTTAATTTGATAAGTCATGGTCATTTTTTTATATGCTTATTATTTTGGCATAAAAGCCTTGTGCATATATGTTTTTATGTTAACTTTCCACAAAAAGTAAATGTAACACAATTTTCGAATTTCGAACGCTAGCGTCGTCATGTTTTCACTTTTGGCTTTGTTTGTTTTTTTGTTACGTGTGTCAACATAGCCGTCGATAGTGGAATGTAGAGGGATAGATGTTGTTTTAACATATAAAGTATAAATATTTGCAGGAACGTTAAATTTAGGTTTCAACTTCTTTAATTTTTCTTTTCGTCTAATTTGCCTCAATAAATAGGTATAATGTACAACTTGAGCGTGGCAAGGCTTTATAATATTTCATAAATGTCTTCAAATAAGTACAATAATGATAAAATAATAGCGATTGCATTCATAAAATCATACACTGACAAGGAAATAGGACCAGTTACGCGCTAGTTACACGTACTGGTCACGCTACGGATGAAGAACTGTAAAATCATTTAAACAATATGTAAAGGAAACACAAAAAAGTATTTATATTATTTGTAATAAAATTTAATGATACAATTAAACTTTATCGAGAACTTATCAATGCCCTTTCCTTTAAAGTTCACAGAGAGGCAATGCAAATATGTCAAGTATAAATTAATTTATTAAATCGTTTTTACAGTTAAATGATGATAATGATATAATCCTTGACCGTTG
This sequence comes from Danaus plexippus, assembly GCF_018135715.1. Classification (NCBI taxonomy): domain Eukaryota; kingdom Metazoa; phylum Arthropoda; class Insecta; order Lepidoptera; family Nymphalidae; genus Danaus; species Danaus plexippus. The sequence goes on from NC_083559.1 coordinate 13,268,798, forward strand.
GTCAAAGATAAAGCAAGCTCGAAAGCACTGAGTATCCTTAATAATATAAGTTGGTATATGGAATTTTTAACTTATAAAAGTTATAAACATAAAACTGATGGGAGAAGATTGTGTTCTCTAAACAGCTTAAAGTAAGCTGGGATTTAATAATTATGATTCAATATCAGCTCATGAAAATAAATTAATCGTATTGTTTAATGTGACAAAAATTCTAGATAAAAAAAAAATCGATGTACCAGTTACAAAAAACTGTTTGTTGCCAGATTTTTGACTAAAAAAATGTTGTTTCTACATAAAACATAAATAAGTACAAGTACATAACTAAGTAGAAACAAAAAATATAGTTTTTGTGTATGTTTTTCACAGTCTTATTACACACAGACAAAACACATACAAAGTAAAATATTCATAAGATAGAATTACGTCTTGTTATTGTATTACTGTGTCATTTTAAAGTTTTTAACACGTCATTTTATATACCTATTATATATAGACTTTATGTTAAACAATTATATCGCTTTAATAACAGTAAAAATTATATGATCTGTGTTATAAATACATTAAAGGATATAATTATGCTCTAGAAATTTATCAACCCGTTTTTTTTTTTATATTTATTTAATATATAATATATTATTAGTAGGTGCCCTTTTTAATAATTTTTTTGTTAAAAATATAAATACAATGAGTAAAGTAATTAAAATTAAGATCATAGTACAATGGATTAAATTACCAAATTATGGTTTTGCTTCGTTTGCTTCTAATGTAGAAAAAAAGAGAAGCGATCTTCAATGAGGAAACTTTTTCAACGTCCGGTTTTAGACTCTATTCGACAAGCAATATATTTATTATGACATTATAAATGTATTACAGAATAACTACTTAATGATTGATTGTTAATTACCGTTGAAACCATTTATTTCAAATGACGAGTAAAATTTTAATGTTTCGCAAATATTAGGATTTACGTTTTCAACATGAAAAAAGGAAACCATAAAAATTATTACTTTACAAAATATCATTTACTATTAATCAATATTGACTGTCATTTTTATTTGCCAATTTGTATTTTTTTTTTAGTAATATCGAAAAATAATTGTGTACCCTTTAAAACAATCGTCGACATATTGCTTTAATGTCTGACGTGAACTTATTATTGTCGGATCGATTGACATTGGCTCAATTTATTGAGGTGAATACCTTAATTGTGTCACCATGAGATCAATTACGTATCTGTTGTCAATTATTTAAATTATATATGAAGTACTGATATCTAAAGTACATTTAAAAAATATATATATTTTAAGCAACAGAAGGTTGGTTTTTCGTAATTGTATTATTGTTTGAAATAATAAAATTGTAATGGCTAAAGCTTTATATTGCAACTAAAACCAAAATTTTTTTATCAGTGAGATCCAATAATTGAAATGAATTTACGTCTGACATTTGAATATAAATTTTATTATTTTACTGCACAGACTATAAAATGTTAAATAACATATGTGTAATATTTCTAATGCTTTTCTAGATTGGACTATAAATTTAAATAGCACGTGACCCTATTCTTATGTACTTACCGTTTGCAGATTTACCGTTTTATCGTAGTAGTGTTAAAATTATTGAGTTGATTTCTGAACAGACATCAGATCTGACAGCATCAAATAATCGATGTATTTATTATAAATTATTTCTATAAAGTCTATTTTTTAAAGATAGACGAGGAACACTACGTGTGCAAAATTTTATTACGATTTTAGTTCATTTGGAATTCTTTCTTAACGAACACCTGCCTTTCTTGTATCTTTGATTGTTTTAAAATAAAAATCGATTTGTTGTCAGAGCTCTGAATTGATTTGGTTTTCGTTAAAATTTTTATTTCAACAATTTTTTTAAATTAGTAATAATTTTTTAATTCATGTTTTTGTAACGAATTTTAGCTTGAAAGAACATCAGATTTTTATTCCATCAAAGAATCTGTAATCTGTTTCGATACAGCGCAATGGCAATGTGTTTATATATTACGTAAAAGTAAGTTTAAACAACAAAATCAAGTTAACAAAATATACAGGCAAAACCAATATTCAAAAATAATTTCGAAGGACCCAAAAGAATGCTGTGTTGCAAGTACATGTATAAATCGTTTAAAATTAATTGAAATTATTCCTTATAAGTGCGTAAGATGATTTTGAGTTGTAATCATACCATATGAGAGTACAGACTTCAAATTATTGTAAAATATGAACGACCATAATGACAGGTTAAATTGCATATTTTTTTTTTTAACAAAGAGCAGCCATGACCCAAAGATATGCAATTGTATGCTGTATGTATAAAATAAAATGCCTCCCAACAATCACATTTAAAAAGATTAGTCAACAATAATCTTAAATTGTTCTTCAACGTTTAAACTTTGTTTGTCCCATTGTATAGATATAAAGAGTAAGTAAGACATAAGTGCATAATTTACTTTAAATTTTGCAATTTATATTTTCTAATAAATAATATAGATATGTTTAGGATGTCACAATGTATTCCCTTTTCATATAAGACGTGATGCCTTAGCCCTTATGTAATATATATCTTCGCTTTTTACAAAATATTGTGCGAAAAATGTTACGCACACAAAACATTTGGCACACGCATTTATGCAATTACCGATTACCAAAGAAAGTGTTCCGTGTGTTCTGCCTGAATGAATATTCGCATCGCTGATTCTGACGTAAACCCGAAATCACAAATAAAACGCGTTCCGTTGCATTTCCAGTCGCACGCAACTAAAATTGTATAAGAATATAAATTAATTTCTTGCTATAGAAACATATATCACAAAATGAATTAGATAGAAACGGGAAGGTTGTATTGAATCGAGATAATATGATAGATTATAAACGAGAATACCTACGTTCGTTTTTCTTGCCATTGAAAATTACATTTTAATTATCTTTAATTTTACAAATGATATTAAATAATGAAAATGTTAACTAGCAAATAGCTTTAGAACAAATAAAGATTTTTATGAGCTGACACTTTATAGCCCATGTAGTTAAGTTAGTTAACACGTGAGCCGTTGTCACCGAAGAAGTAGTAATATTATCTCAGATAGAATTAAAAATGGTGACTTTTGAGTGAAAAGGCTTTCAGACCTTATGCCTTCTTCTTTTGCTCTGAATTTAAAGGTGACCACTGGTGACCACTGTCTACTGATCGTGACAGGTGACATCGAGGGAACCACTGATCCTATCTCAATATCATAATAAAGATAAAATACATAAAAATGTATATATTTTTTTCATTATTTTCAATTACACCACATAATATAATTATATAAGTATAATTACGTACAATTATTTATTTTTACTAGACAATCTTAGAAAATTTTGTATTTTTTTTACAAACACGCGTATAGTTTATATAAACAAAGAATCTTTATAAACTAAATGAATGTAAAAGAATACTATGTACTGTAAGTGTTCCCGTTACACGTAGAACTCGCACTAAAGTTTTCCACTAGAATCATATTTTCGATTACATTGCATCGCTGCTGCATAATTCGATATCGCATGAGAAATATTGGAATATCACTCTAAGCATACAATAATTTGCATACTTGTTTGTAATATAATGATCCTAAACGATACTTACTATCAAGAAGGTACCATTTTATTATAACTTATATTAAACCAACGTATTAACTGTCGTTTAACGATCACACTGGCTCGTTTGAACTCAATCGAGTAATCATACAAACAAAATGCTTTACGTATTTATGGAAAAGAACGAATATTCTTATAAATCTAGAAAAATATTATCCAAACATCGCTTAGAATCATGTAGGGAAATTGACCTTCAAATGAAAGAAACCGCATCGAAATCGAAAGAGCTACCATGTAACAGACAGATATGTACACACACGCACACACACATAAACGTCACTAATAACACACCTCTTTTTGAAACGGAGGTTAAAAATAATTCAATCCATGACTTTGAATGCCTTTGTCACCTACAATACGATGAGTTGTGTCTAACACTCATTTTAACCGTTTTATCCAATTAATTAATTAAATTCATTGAAGTGTTCAAAAGATAAAAAATGCTTAATAACCAAAAGTAAACTATTTTGAATAAATATATTATATATGTTTAATCAACCTTAACCTATTTGTTATCAACATAATAAAATTTTTAATAATTTTCAATACGGATTCCTAAAATTTCGTCCTGTTGTTATTTTCCAGTCTCAACACTGTTTATTTCAAACGATATTCGGAACATAAATCAGATCAATAAAGAACATGACAAGTACAAAATATTATTTTAATGAATAAGGAAGTTTTTTTTTTAATTACGTACTTATTCCATTCCGAAGGTGAGACAAGAAATAAAAAATATGGTTTCTATCGAACTAATAATTTAACTTCAATATTTGAAGACTTCTTAATATACTCGTATGTATCCAAGTATAACCTGCTTTAAATCAATTTCATTATACAACCTTTATGTGTGTGTAAGCGATAATAGGGCGTGGTGTTTGCTAAGAATATTAATACAATCCTCATACGACCTATCAAGAATATTCTTTTTTATATATTTTTTGGGTATAATGATAAACAAGTGATTTAAATAATTATATAATTTTTGTAAAACCATACTTTATGCTGCAGGTTATAAAGGGGACAATAGGGATGTCAGCGACTAAATATTGTCATCCGTTTTTGAACGGTCTGAAGTCACTTCCCGAGGGATATGATGACGAGATACAGCAAATAAGAGAATGGTAAGTGATGTACAATTATTATTATTTATATATATAAATACACTGAATGTATTTCTCAATAAATTATATGAGACTTAACGAAAAAGATGTCTGTATTGTTTAGAAAAATATTTAATTTAATAATAAGAGTATAAAAACTTGAAGGATAGAGAAACAGAAAAAAATAATAATTGCAAGAACTTATTCATTTGAAAGAGTATTATTTGTATCGAATGTAGTAAATCAATATTAAAATTCTAAATTAAATAAACTATTTTACGTCGACGGACGATGTTCCTCATATTTTTGTCGCTTCACTGTAGCGTAGCGGTGGTTAAGGAACGTCAAATTTATCCGTCACATTTCTATAAGAAAATTGAACAGATAAAAATGTTTAATTGAAACTCATTGTGCGTATTATATATCACGCATGAGCTATCACTGTGTTATTCTTACTAAAAGTATTCGTGAATTTCAAAGTATCCTTAATCATTATGATCCGTATACCGCCAATCGGATAGGTGTTTATGTTGATCAATAAATTTTTATAGCATTCATTGATTGATTAGTTAACGTTGCTGGACGTTAAGTTAACATTTTATTTTGGGAACCATTAGAGTACTTAGTCAGCGAATTCCGTGTCAAATAAATTAACACCTGAAATGCTTATAAACATAAATGGCATTCCAACGGACACGGTCACTTTCTCTCCATAGAAAGCAAAATAAGACATACCAAGTACATAAGCACTTGACTTCTAAATATTCTGACGTGTCATTTGACGGTCATATTCTGTTGTATTGTCTCTGGTTTTTCACTAAATTACAATTTCGTTGTATAAAGATGCACTTACCTACCTACCTACCTACTACATACCTACTAAACTACTGTTTTACTTTCAATAAACTCAAACCCGTTTAACCATTCTACTAATGCGGTTAAGCTAAAGACAGTGTTTTATAACTATCAAGTCAAAATAAACATCGACAGTTGTAACTGTTGTAAAAACGTATTAAGTCTCTCATTTATAAATCATCTTTGATAGTTTATTAAGATTGATAAACTAGAAACTGTAGGTTTTATGGGCGATACCTATACTTGTATTTCATTTGTTAGTATACAAGAACTGCTGTATGTATTATTTAGTAATTAGTAAAGAACCTCTAAACTCTAAGGTATTGTTTTTAACATGGAAAAGTTTTAAAAAGGACGGTTATGGAACTGAATGCAGAATTTAACTGAATTTAAACGCATCCTCCTTTTTAAATTCTTATTACGTTTTTAATTTTTTATAATCAACTATAAAAATAACAAAAAGGTTTTGTTCGGTGGATGTCTGTAGTGATATCGTGTAAGGTTAAACAATTTCAAGTTCATTATAATTTATGCTTAAAATATAATTTTTTTTTTGTTCGGTCATTCACTTGTGACTTGCATTATTTTATAAAAGTAATTCGACTAAGAGAAAATTCATCACATATTATGAGTTGTCAAACACCGAACTCAACACTTTGAAGAATCAATTCGCAAGAAACTACCGCGATTGCCAACATAAGAGGTGTTTTTTTTTTATAAGAACCGCATCAGGTCACACACATCGAAATGACTCAGCGGTGTCTGGGTCTTTATGGAGTTTTAATACATTCACCCTGTAGTCAAGATTGGGACCAAATGATTACCACTTTTTTCTTGTTTTGCAACTTTCACAATTTGAGTGTTTATAAATTGGGATTAAAGGAGATTACGAAAATCGAACACTAAAGATTTTCTTCTATAAAAACCAAGAATTCTAAAGTGATTTTATGAAGGTAGCTTCATAACATGACAATAAATTCAATGGTTGAAAAAGGTCATTAATGGCATGCCAAAATAATTCATTTCTTATTCTCAACGAATCAAATTGTCATATAATTGCAGCATATTTGAAAATAGTTTTAAAACGTCTCAACTGTTCTTAGAAATCGTCATGCTGTAATTATTTCGTAATTTTCATATGGCATGACCACTGAATCTAAAATTACATTTTTAGATAACGATTTTACATTCTCTGAAACTTTCTTTAATAATAAAAACTATTTTAATTACATATGTAGGTTCTGAATGGGAATATAAAATAAGTCCGTCATTAAATTATTTCGTTAAGTTATCTTATTCGTGATTTGACTAATTATTGTCTGTTTTACAGATGCTTAATAAAAAACAAATATTAAGGTCAAATATACTAAGAATTTACGAACTATTTTTATCTTATCTAACAACTATGTAGAATATAAATTAACTAAGCGCTAGGAACTTGTGAAGGTAAGTGAGATATTTACACTTCTCTTCTCTTCCCGTAATGCATCTCAACTATGTTGAAAGCGGTATAAAGCGTTCGATGTGCATAAATTATATAGTAATAGATTGAAAGCTATTGGATATTGGCGTTCTTCTGTTAAACAACTTTTATCTAAGAATAAATTTAAAAAGTCTTAAAATTGTTAACTCTGTTGCGTAACATCTTTCATTGCTTGAATATAAGACTAATTCATAGATCCTTGGTCTTTTTACGTAAATGACAAAAGATCTAAAAAAAAGTATGACCTCTTTAATAGAATACAGCGATAATTTGGCACTTCACTTTAGTTCTATAAAAGAGATATCGTACAATTTATAAAATTTCTCTGAGTATTTTTCTGATATCATATATATGTCAGGGTTAGACAATGACATAAAAAATGTTCACAGATAATATAAATAATAATATAAGGCCTAAATTGGACATTTGTACATGTGAATTCAAGCTTAATTTTGTACAGTATTAAGAAAGAAAAAGATTGTATACTTTATGACTTCGAAACTGTGACTTTGAATGAAAAACAATTTTAACTGATATTTTCATTTTTTATTTCTCTATTTATACCATGCTTTAATCTGTCGAGATGGCTGCTTTTAGGCGGGTATTTAAATTGTTCTATTTTATTCAGAATAGGTCAAGTACAGGTCTTTGTGTTTGCTGTGATTCATTACGTCTTTTTGGTATTAAAATATGTTTAAGGTCAATTGTAACTGGTTTTTAATTATTATTCACCAATCATTTATTTTGTTTTTTATATATTGTGAGTTTATTTTCTAAAGGTATAACCAAAAAAAAAATTACAATTGCTCGTCAAAATGCTCGTTAGTGGAGTTGAGTCTTCGAGCATGGCTTGTTAATTCATTTAAAAGTTATACGTCCTTGAAAAATTTGTGTTGATGATGTTCATATTGGTGTAATACAAAAATTCCAGAGAAGTAATTAAACTATTCTACCAGAAAATTCCATTTTATTCGGACCGAAGTCAATAACCGTATTTACAATTTTGCAGGATGAAAAGCCAGCCTCACCTGCCTTACATATCAGACGAGTATGTGATCCTCTTTCTCCACTCCAACTATTACAAGGTGAAGGAAACCAAGGACACCATCGAGTGTTACTTTACTCTCAGGAATAATTCCCCCGACCTCTTCACGAACCGGGACCCACTGCTGCCAAAGAATAAACTCATATTGGACATGACGTAAGTTATACTTCAATAATACCAGATCTTTCCTGTTAATAACTTTTTTTTTAAATTAAAATCTGTTCTATTCCCCACATAGAGATATAAGTAGAGCTAATTTGAAAAACTTGTTTATGCTTTAACATATTATTTTAAATAGAGAATAAAATTAAACTAACTCATTAGCTTGCTTCGACTTGTTAAAATGTGTATATGTCATAGGTTATTAAATGTATAATTGTGTAAAAAAAAAAACTTGAAACAATGGTCTGTAATGGTAATATATTGCGATCATTAATTACACTTGCATACAAATTAGAAATTCAACTACAATACGACAAACGTACATAAATAACATATAAAGACGATGGGTATAAAGTAGTGAAATCTAAATTCAGCGATGTCATATTTATTTAGCGCATCCAATAATAGAAAGTTATTTCAATGTGTCACTAACCAAACCATATTACAAGTTTGTTCTTAACTATATTAATGTTACTGACACAGCTGTTTCATTACCTTTCATATCGTAAATAGGTTACCTGGTGATAAACGGAGGCTGAACGTCCGCAGTTAAACATAGAATCGAAACTAACCGATTCTCTAAATTTGTTATCTTACCGATATATCTGCCATTTATTTAAACCACCGGTTTATATTTATATATAAACCGGTGGATTAATTAATAACTTATTAATTATACTTATGTAGAATTCTTTTGACATATTACGTTCGTTCATTATATACGAGATTTTTTTTTACGACTTTGTCAGCATAAATGTGTTATATAAATTAAATAAACGATGTTTTTGCATTTGATGTATTTATATTGTTATAAATGCTTTGTTACATAAGCACGATTTTATGTAGTCCTTGGGTTCAACTTCAATCAATAGAGGGATACAATTAGTTTTCTTTACTCCAGTCATATGGTAGCCCTGCCAAAGTTATCGCCGGAGGGCTATCACATCCTGCTGTACCGTCTTGCGGACACCGACTACAGCAAACTCAACTTTGCTGATGCTGTACGAGTCTTCTGCATGTTCAATGACATCAAGCTGTCAGAGGACAGGCTCTCCGAGGGTTACATAGTCATATTCGACATGAAGGGCTGCAGTCTTGGTCATCTGACCAGAGTTACTCTACCCGCTTTGAGAGCCTTCATGGTTTACATACAGGTATTAATCAGAGCTCCAAAATATATAAATAAATAAACCTAACCTAATAAAAATTATTTAAACAAAAAAAAAAAAAAAATACAAAATTGAGATTAAAATAAGTTTAATAATATAAAATTAGCACTAACCATTAACAGCTCAGCTTTATTCCATTGAAAACACAATTTGCTAATTAGCCCTCCAAACGTCCGCATTAAGGACGATTTGCATAGAGTATTTTACATAGCTAGTGTGCTCAGCCATTGTAAGCAAAATGCGACCCAGTTTGTGTTCCGCTCGATTTCAGGAAACATTAAAACATTAAAAAGCTGCTAACGCAACGCCTGCTTCTGCCTGAATACATTTTATAATTTGTATTAAGTAAACAATTACAATATCTGTTACATAAAGTGTTATGTGAATATAAATGTTTTATCTTTATCGATATTCATAGAAATAATAATAATCGTAGCGATTTAAGTCAGTTCTTTTGGTCTATAACTTTATACCAATGTGTATGATGCCTTACCTTTAATCTATTTCTAGTTCGGGGTAACCCTGATAATGATTCGCAGATTTCGTATTCAATACGCTTTCGATGGATTAATCGACTAGACATAACGATTCAAATACAAACCAGAATAAAATTATTCGTAACTTGTATAATTATTCCACTTTAACTGTGAAATGTTAAATTCAATTCATATTATATAAAACCTATTTGAAATGTTATATTATGTTTTTTTTTTATTATTTTTCAGAACGCACATCCGTGTCGCCTGAAGAAGATCCACGTGGTTCACACGGTGTCCTTCATAAACCAAGTGATGTGCCTCGTAAAACCTCTCATACATTCCAATCTTCTCAATCTGCTTAACTTCTCCTCTGAAGGCCCGGCTTCTGCTGTCGACTTGGAATATCTGCCGGAAGATTACGGCGGTCCACAACCACCTGTCAAGCAATTGCACGAAGAGCAGAGGAAAAACATGGAAGAAAATTATCGCGACTGGTTGATCGAATCGGAGATTTTCAAAGTGGACGAGAAGAAGCGCATCAAGAAACCTAGCAAAGGAATGTTCGCCAGTTTCACTAGTAGTTTTAAAAGCCTCGACATCGACTGATTTTCAATATTTTAACACCCAATGTACATACATACCAACGGTAGAATAATTCATATAGCGACTTAGGTATCGTTTTACGGTTTTTAAGATTTCCACGACCATTAGACTATTCATATAAAACTATTGTAGGAACAGGTGAGTAACGAACAAAAAAAACATTATATCGAAAACATACTTGACTTTATTTAAAAATATAGTTTTATTTTAAAACTTTTTTAGGACTTAGAGAGTTACATGGTGATCTAGCAACAATCATCTTAAAATATCTTTCACATTAGCCATAAAATTTTAGAGGACTTTTGTATGACAATTTTTTAATTAATTTGCTTATACACGTGCTTAGGCTGATTGAATCGTGAGCAGGAAAAGTCACTTTTTAGTGGACTACACATAAAATAATATCAATAAGTCCCCAACCTATCATATTGCACCTACGATTGCTCAAATCAGCATTAGTGTTTAGTCTTGCATGTAAATATATTTAAGTTAAATATTTTATACCTATAAGTAAGAATTTCTGTTGTAAATTGTATTAGAAATTTACGTTTTCATCGGATACCAAGGGTCTTCTTATATGGTCATATTTTTTTTTTACATCCAAATATAATAGGATAAGGTTTTATATCGAATGTATTTTCTGAACTTTATAAACATGTATTAAATATTATTTTTTTTATCTGTCATTACAAGTCTTTCATTTTTAAACTTATCGAAGCGGTATTTATCGAACTTTGGAATGCATTCGAAAATACTTAATCTTGAAAATGGGGTTAGATCATGGACAGGCGAATTTCTACTCTGTGATTAAGAGCGTAGAGTTAAATTTGAGATGTCACACACATATAACCGCAGCGCTTTTCTTGTAATCGTCTGAGTTCCCAATCGTGCGGTCGAAGCGAGGATTTCGATGCAATCGTGAACATCAATTATAACATCAACGTCTCGCGTTTACAGCGTCCGTTGCAAAATTACACTTTAAATATGAGATACTTGCTGGAATTGCTTTTTGTTGCGGTTGCAAATGCCTTTTCGTCATATTTTGATTATCTATACATCAAAATGACGACATTTTTCGTTAAATGCAATATTTTCTAGTATGAGAGATAAGAAATTTTCAATGTTTTTCAAATATCCTTCCCGATATATTCATCCTTATTTAATACTTGTACGTGTGTATTGGACCTTTGGTAATTTGGCAGGGTTGCAAAGAAATTTGGCAGGAACGAAGAAATACATATGTACATCAGTGTATGTAATATTACCATTTTCGTATTGTAAGCGTTTAGGAAAAGATAATTATTCGCAGATTACATTATATTTATAATATTTAAGTTAATAGACTTCCAGTATTAGATTAGTCCATAGACAAATTCAAAGAATGTCTTGGCCTAGGGTATCAAAAGCATATGGTATTAAAAATTATATTATATCTATAAACTATAGTGAACATTTATTGGATGAATATAATCAAAATAGAAATTCTCGTAAAATCATCATCATACGGCTCTATACCGAGAGCTGATATTGATTACTCATCCACCTTCAAATTTAATTATAGCCTGTAAGTGCCATGATTAAATCCCTTTCAAGACAGGCTAATTGCCATTGGTCAGACATTATTTCGAACCAGTTACCGTATAACCATTAAGGACATATAATTTTTGGGCAGTTTCTAGAAATAAATAGCCCCAAAAAATTAAAAGGTCTTATTCCGCTATTCTTTGATTCAACATTTAATTCTTAAATGAATATCGTGATAATATCAACTCCGTATAAATAATATGCATGTAGTTTTTGGGATGAAAACCGAATAGTGAGTGGCTAAATATTTACATTATCTTAAAATGTCAAGGCTTTGAGACACACTTAACGATATATATCACAAAGTACGAAATTATTTTTTATACTCAATCAACGATATTATTGATTTCAAAAAATAAACAAGAAAAGTACCTCGAAAAGGTGAGAGTAGAAAAAATTATCAAAAAAACATAAATTTAAAATTATATTAAAACACAAATTCTATCTTTGAATTAAATTTCAAAATTCATGTCGACGATAAAACAAAAAAAAAATAATCTCATACTCTTCTTCTTGGTTAATAATATTAAAAAAATATTACAATCTCATATAACTTAACCGGCTATAACATTAAAACAATATATATATCAAACGCATTGTAATTTATTTTAAGCTAGCCGCTTTAACCGCTAGTAATTTATAAATTTTAACACATTTTATTAATTGATACACCTATTAATAATTCAATTACTCCCACACCATGTTCTTGTATCAAGCAATAATTTAATGAATCGCCAATTGTACTGGACAATTTATTTCTTTTGAAAATCTTAAAATAGTTTTATATTTATAAAAATTAATTAGTCTTAACTTTTCTGAGTACTTAATTAAGTCAATTGTTATCAATGATGAGATAGCGCTGTATTTTATCACAATAATTGAATTATAGCCCGGGAAGCGATTGCGCATAAAAAGTACATTTGCTCTTGAATAAAAATATGATGTTTTATAATTGTTTTGTCATGTATTGGTCAGTGTTAAGTAAATTTATTTGTAGTTTTTTTGGTATCAAAACTAACTCGGTTTTAGGTGAAGCTAAGTTAAGAAAGGGAAGCGAACGGAAAACGGTACACGTACAAACGGATTTTTGTTATTACACCGAAAAAATATTTAATCCTACTCAATACAAAAGTGCTAGTGATGAAAGCTGCAATAGTAATGATGGTATAGTTAAAATTATGGAAAATGTAAAGGTAAGTACAAGTAAAAAAGTATTTAAAGCGTATATAAACATTTATTTATCAAATAGGTTGTTACTATTTAGGTAGACGTTTCATTTAAAATATCAATGCAGTTTTATTGAAAATGCAAATTTTAAATCTGTGCTAGGTTGAAGGCCCTAGCGGTGTCAAGTGGATCAGCAATGGGGGTAACGCTCTAGACTCGTTACGAGAGGATGCATTTGCGTACTCACTTTTTAAGACGGATCCGTTATTCTGCACTTATATCGTGCTAGTTTCTGAATAAACGGCTAGTTATACTAGTTATTAGTTTGAAGAAGAGGCGGTAGTTAGTGAGATTGTAAGTAAAAAATGAATTAAAAGATAACTAACTGAGTGTCTTTTTAACGTTATTTATGATGTCTGTTAAGTGGTGTTTAATTAGTGGCATATGAAAGGGTGGTTTCGGTGTCGGCTCAATAATAATGTGCGAGTCGAGTGCTGCTGCTGCTCCATTCAGTATCTACGGCGGCGGCGCGCGTCCTCGTCTCGCTACAGGGCGCCGCGCCTCGCGCAAGCGCCCGTCTATCGAGCGGCATGTGCCACTCGCAGCCGACCGCTCCACCCGACAGAATCACTCTTTTTTATTTTCCCTCCGAACGTAGCACGGCGACATCCCAATTCTAACTGAAAGCACGCTTGATAACAACCGTCCCGTTCGACTATTGTACTCCCAGATCTTTCTCGCTTACGTTACTATAAGATCGAATACAAAATGGCAGGGTCTTACGGATCCCTGAACAGAGCGCGATCCATACTCTGACCGGACGGTCGTGATCTCGGATGGTATATGTCTCGTTGTATGAATGTTATGTAAGTTCGGTACGGTGACCGCGAGTAGGTGTATCCGTAACGTCCAGTAACGTCGCCGGTGCAGTGAACTTTGGAGCCCATGTAACGTACTCGGACTGCCATTAGCGTGAGTACAACTTACATACCTTATAATTATATGTAGTTATAGGCGATTTCACTTTCACTTTACTCCTTAAAATCGAACGTACACGAAGTCGGTTCTATCGATCGACACTTTATCTAGAGCTCCTGAAATTAAGCGCTTTGTTTAGTGGAATTATAATAAAGATAAGGGGTGGTATGGCCATGATTAGATTCTATTACAAAATATAGATAATAATGGCCAAATGTGTCGATATCGACTATTAAAGAACGTGACTACGTACGTGATCATCTGCGAAGAATTATTGATCAAGTTGCTTTCGTTGCTACATTAATATATATATATATATATATTTATATATATTCTTTCTTATTTTATGTGCTATGCGAAAATATTTTATGTATGATATATCTTTATTCGATTTATTCAACATCTTATTGATTTAATTCAGTCCTCCATTTTCCCCCGTCACCCTTCTTACATGATTCATGACCTATTTTACATGGTTTAAGTGTAAAGAAAACACATTATTACAATTAAAAGTGAGCTAAAGTTTTTTTCTTTCAGCATTTATTAAATAAATCCATACATAGGTGTATCGATTAGAAATACATAAAAGAAATTGCGTCAAAGCATATGAGCGGTATATCTTTTACGTGGCTACATTTTATTTTCTTATTAAGTAACGTTTAAAGACTGTCTCTTTTTATTGCTGTCCATTTATTAGAAGGAAAATATTATATTTTACCAATACAAGTGTATAAAATGTTATTTTTATATTATCATCTTCATACGAAGGAAAAACGGGATCAGCAGATTAGTCTTTGGTAATTTCCATAACATGTTTTTTCAGTTCCGAAAAGAAAATCAATCAAGGTTGCATTAACGACGATAAGTTAAGTTCGTTTTCAAGACCTAACTACGTTATATTATAATTCGATGATTGGCACGGCAATGAGTTCGTAGCTAACACGATTTTGCCCCTCGAACAAATTTTATCGATCTTTTGCAATTTAAATGATATGGGATTAAAAAAAACACACATGTGTTGGACAAAGAAACCGTGTAAGAATTTCTGCTTCGTCTAACATTTCTGCATGTTATATGTCGATGTAGTTAGTATTTAAAATATATATTTGTATAGGTTTTTATAATTTCACACGAGACGTCCAAAAAAACTACAGGTTCCTTTTAAAATTGTCGATGAACAGACTACGATTTATTCTTTATCATTACGCAGTATTCCATTTTTTTTATTAAATCAGAGTAATGTTATAACACACGTATTTATTAACGTCAGCATTTATTAGCCGTTAGTTTATTTAAATAAATGATAACTATAATTATTAAGTTAAAGTTTGTATAACGATGTTTGCTTGATTTTTTGACTTCTTGATTAGGAAAAGGAAAACCTGGTTTCTAGAAATTAGGGTAAAAATTGTCGAGAAATCATGGATAATTTCTTATTACAACTATATACGAGTAACTCACATACTCCCAAGCTGCTGAATGGCCTTCCTGGGGACGTTTTCTTGTGCGCTATATTTAAATATTAAGTGTAAATATAATTCGCCTACAACAAATTTTTAGACCCCTTATAATTAAAATGGCGATAGGCGGAGGTAACTATACATATAACGTGTGCAAGTTTTCCCTACGGAAAACAAAAAAATTGCACCGACGGTGCCATTACCTCCATGTAGTATAATTAATTAAAAGATGACAAGATGGGTAAGGTTTCTGAGTATCTTACATTAATCAAAACGTAATTTTTATCCAACCTATTTTTATATCTAGACGCTGCCTATTTTATTAACTTTACAATGGAAGAAATGGTGGCGCAATTTTAACAGCAATGAGAATAATAAAAAACTGTATGTTGGTTACACAGAAATCAGGCAAAAAGCGTTCATTGTACTCTTGGCTCGTTGGTATTGAAATATTCAATTCTGTGGATACACGCGACGTCGCTGCCAAAACACCGCAGTACAGCTACGTATTACATTTACAAAGTAATGAGCATATCTAGTTCTGGGTTTGGTTGGTGAGGTGAAGAGACGAAGTGGATAGTTGCATTAGTTCGTTTAAAATAAAATAGCAAAAAATTCGATACTTAACTATTCAATACTCAAATTGTACTACATTACAAGCTACTCCGATGACGCGAAATGAATCTAATTTGTAGTAATTTGTATATAATTTATTAAGCGATTACGATCAATACTAGAATGAACATAATTCGCTTAAGAGGTCTTGCTTCTGTAATATTTACAGCGGTTATGTTGAAAGAGATCGATTTCTCGTAACTTATCAATGCTTTTAAAAGCGCTCACGTCATAAATGATTGATCGCTAAAACGAAGAGTCTGTAATATGAAACCTAAAGACTAAGCTTAAGAGAGCTTTTCACTTGTTAATGCTTTAGGTTTGAAATAAATCATTATAAAAATACTCCAAAGAAATATACCAACGAAAAGTATTAGCTTTATTTTCATTTTGTCATTTTGAAATATGCCAACAAAATTCCTCCTACAGTTATCTCTTAGTGTAGCTGAAATGTACACAACTCAAACTAATTACCCCTTCCCCATATCCTATAAAAAGACGTAAATTCATCAGTAAAAAAGGAACAGAGTAAGTATTCTATTTTTTTGTAACATTGCACTGGAATTGCGAACGAATGATAAGCGCGTCATTTATATTTGAATTGCGAATGAGCGAATTATGTGCGCATTATAATGCTGTGACTATACATAGACATGAGAAAAGAATGCTGCTGTGAAATGTTTATTACAAATAACTTACACAAAGCATCCCCAGCGTTTTGCAGCGGCTAGATCAAAGGCTTTCCATTCCAATGCCGGCGGATGATTGATTCATAGTTCATACCGGCCGTGTTGAATGCACATTGTGTAGTGTTCCAGCTAGACAAAGGGTTGGACTTGTTTATTACCGAAAAAATATTTTATAGAGCTTGATCGAGCAAATAAAATTTTGCCGAACAATTGACTGAAATAAAAACGGGTTACACTCGCAAAAACTGTGAGTCTTTCACAATTATTTTACTACGACGGTATTCAATAGTATATTGGACTTTAAAGCGTTTGCATATTTTTATTCTGCAGTCAATAATTGCATTTCACAAACAAGTTACTGTTAGCGATATTTTGTTGGGAATACAGAAGTTAATTAATTAATTTGCAAATGAGTAGACAGTCCATCTGAAGGCAAGCAAGTGGTCATTGAAAACTACAATGTAAAATGTTGCGAGTGCTTTCAAAAATAATCAAATGTTGTCTAAAATATTAAACAGAAAGTATTTTTGTATTAAACAAAATTATATATTATAATACAAGAAAATTCATACGCTGTTTACGCTATTTATGATATAGATGTGTAGTTTAATATGTTGTTTAGAAACTTAATATGATTTAGAAGACGTCTGAGGTGCATTAAGGAAGTATAAAAAGTTTGCGGTAGCCGGAGCAAGAAAAGACAATTTCGTAATAAGTGACATATGGTGCTGAATTCCTATATTACAAAACTTAACGCGCTTATAACCTGTACATATTAATAACTTTTTCACTAAAACTCCTTACTAGAACGCATACACAGAATCATTTTTAACATATGAATTTTTTGTTTGGAGCAATAAAAAATATTTCAAATCGTTTTTTCAGTCCACTGAAAATAATTATACTTTTAAATAATTGCGTTTTGACATAGTGAAACATATACATATATTTTATTTTTAATCCAATAACCAAGGCCAGACACTATTTATCATGTATTGAATGATATTGTGTAAAAACAACAGAAAGCGTAAGAATGGTTTTTAAAAATATAAGAAAAGCAATATTTACTTTCAAACAAAAATTTGTGCTTTCCGATGTGAAACAGCACAATACATTTTCTACTTGAGTGGTACGTCTGTGGCTTCACAAATTCATTAATTTGTGGAGCTAGAGTACTCGCGGCTTTTGTCCGATAAACTAAAATACGGTGGGCAACACAGATTGTGTATGAACCGTGGAAAAATTCAGAATTAAGGCTCACATACAATACGTTGTTACTCTGAATACTTGAGTACTTTACTTGAATATCATTTAAGGAGCCGTTGCAACGTACGTTCTTGATAAAAAAAATCATTTATGGGATTCAAAGGAGCTTACATATATTTTGTTCAATTTCAGATTTTTGGAAATGTATGTCAGGCAATAATAATTTTCATTGAAAATATCAACGGGCAAGAAAACTTCAAATATTTTTTGGTAATTTCATCTGTTACACGTTACGTATTTTTTATATAAATATCACTCTTTAGATATTGTGTAATTTTCCGCGGTGTCTTTCTGTTGTTCGAGATAAAGAAAAAGAAAACTTGATGTACTTTGTCGTACTTCGTAATGAAACTTCGGTTATGAATAGCGCAACCTCGTCCATTTCTTCAGCCACAATCTCAGGGTCGAGTTAATTGAAATCCTTTATTGTATTAAGTTTTCTGTTCTAATATTACATAATGAAGGTCCCAGACCCGCACCACATATTGTATTGTGCATATAATGCTGTTGTGATCGTGGAAAAGAACACGGATAGTTATTTTTTAGAAATCTATCTAAAGTCGACTTACTATTAGTAGTATAAAAAGTTATCCAATAATCAATCAGCCTTACTTCAAAGAGAGTAATTGAATCATATATATATATGTACATATATACTAAAAAGCCTCAAGTCTTATAATTTTTTACTTCTAATTAATGTTATATGATATTATATAACCCCTATAACTCCAATACTGCGCTACGACCAACGGCGGCACAATGTATCTTTCTTTACTAGGGACATTTGTTGGCGTATTGCGTTGTCCTGGCTGGATTCCCAGTTTCGTCGCCAGCGAGGCTGCCAAGCTCCCCCTCTCTCTGTAAGTCTGGGCATGCTTAAAGCAGGTCACCGCACTTTTTCACGTTCCAGACGTAGCGGCGGCGGAGTCTGGTGATTTTCGTTAGCCTTAAGCCCGACGAACACTTATCGATCTGGTATTATTGTACTGTGATAGTTTTAAGGTCGTTCTTTTGATAGTTTTGAGTATTAACATTTTCACATCTCGTCTGCTCGTCTGCTCTCGTGCTCACAAATGCTGCGAAGTAACCGTAACGTTGGGACTATGTTGATAAAATTATTGTAAAGGCTTACTAATCCGAAATTATTCATTTCATTTCAATTAACATTTAATTATTTTTTTCCAAATTTATGAGATTTATATGATAGTGATTCATTTTTATGATGTAGAAAAATTGTTGATTGATAACAATATGCGAAAAAATTACTTTGTCTGCTTTGCGTTCTACCAAAAATTTATAAATTTGTTGTAACAACTAAGAGATACACTTTTCATAAATTAATTTATTTTGGATGTTGTACTGTGTATATTTATTGCGTCAATATACCAAAGCATATCAGCTTTTATCGATGACGTCAAACCACCGCTCGCTACGGCCGATTTTAACATAAAATCGAAAAATTATTGATACTCGAGTTACGTGACCTGCTTATTACACTCGAGTGGTCGCGTTGAAACAAGGTTTAACTTAAATTTTAAACATTTTTATTTCGATTAAATGTTGTTTTACTCTTATATTCATGTTGTTATATGCACGATTTCTTTGTAGTTTCTCGTCTACATTATAATAACACTGGTAGGAATATTCAAAGGCCATGATTGCATTAAATGAGTAATAAATTGTAATATCATATATATTTAAAAGGATTAATTAAAATTAATTAATACCGTCAAGTATTCGATTGGCAAAATGGTCGTCCGAATTCTAGTAATTTGTTTATACATAACACCCTCATTAAATTGGAAAATGGATTTTGGACGTCGTTTAATAATC
The DNA here is from genome assembly GCF_018135715.1 of Danaus plexippus. Taxonomy (NCBI): domain Eukaryota; kingdom Metazoa; phylum Arthropoda; class Insecta; order Lepidoptera; family Nymphalidae; genus Danaus; species Danaus plexippus. Next base: position 13,288,942 of record NC_083559.1, read on the forward strand.
TACTTATTTTAATTTAGTGTTATAATGATATAATCAAATAATGATAGAGATTTACTATAAAATTCGGATAATTTTTAATTAACATTAAAACTGGTTAATTAAAATTGTGTGTTGGAATATTCGTTAATAAATTTCCAATAAAGCCATTGTTGGTTAATCGTGTTTGAATTCTTATCAAGAACACATTATCCCGGAGAGACAAAGCAAAATACATAAAAAGCAATATCAATACAATTGTAGAAAAATATCAATATATTACGTAAATTGGTTTTCAATGATGGAAATAATATTATATTCATCTTATGAAAGACATTTTATCTCAGTCGTGTGCAATGTACTCTTATTGCATATTATTGTACTGTGATATTATTTCATAAATAAAACAATAGTAACGAATATTTTTTTGCTTCTTATGTGGTCATTGTACGTATGAAACTTTTAGACAATGAGCGGGTACGGTATGTCGAGCGGTGGGGACTCTGACACGCTGTCTCGAAGGCTGCGTGAGGCGGAGCGCGCTCGAGCTGATGCTGAGAGAGCGCACGCGGACGCACTTGCACATCTTCGGGCGGCGCAGCGCACGCCGCACGACTCACACAACGTAGAACAGTTACAATCTAGAGTTAGAGAACTAGAGAAAAAGGTACAGTCTAGCATAGCATTCACAAGTAGTTAAAATAACGTACATCGAAACCAGTTCCTTAACTAATTTAAAGTCACTAAACCAGCCTTTGGTTATCGTTGATGTCATATTTGTCATTAGGCGGCATTAGAAACGGTTCGTTGCGAAGAACTGCAGTTGGAGCTGTCGGCAGCGATGCGTGCTCGTGGCACCACGACTACGGCAACCTGGTCGACGCCTGTGACTCAGCCAGCTTCCGAAATCGAGAGGATTATGGCTAAAATTGAACAAGATAACCGGATTTTAGCTGAATTGGAGCATTCTAGATCTACAACTCATGGTATTAAGCGTTCTTTTAAAAACCGAAGTAAACATGTTTATGTTTACTTCGGTTTTACGTGAAGTAATAATTACGTGCATACGTAATTATTAGTTCTTATAACCTCTGGCATTATTTTAATTGGCAGGGATTCAAACAAGCGGATCTAATCAAGCGTTGGGAGAGTTTCAGTCGCCGACACCATCTCCTTTGCCTCACTCATATACAAGCACCTCTGGCCACGTGGTGCTCTGTCAGAGCAACACGATGCCTACTCTCTCTTCTCTACACAACACTTCCCACTTCACCGCTCCCAGCTCTAATACAGTGGCGTATTCTATGAGTGCTCATAATCCTACTTCTTATTCTAATCCAGTCCCAGCTACTTACGGTCTGTCTAACGCTCATCAAGTTACTTTCACGAATCCAGTAACTGCTCCTCTCGTTAACAATATAAGTCAAATTTCGAGCACTCTTGCCGGTCTTCAATCTAATTTACAAAACATCACTGGCAATATGTCCGGGATGAATTTGGGTAGCACATTAGTCGGCCCAGCGATTAGTGGTACCTTAACAGGAGCAGGACTTTCTAGCTGTCTTAATAACCAACAAACAAATTTATCTGGAGGTCTTACAAGCACTCTTGCTGGAATTCAATCAAATTTGAGCGGTTCATTAGGAAACCCACTATCTAATCTCACAGGAACTGGACAAATCGGAAATCTTAATACAAGTTTGACTGGCACAAATGCATATGGAACGGGCGTAGGGACCTACACGAATCCATTATTATCCGGTGGTCTAGGAACAAACACAATGAATATTAAACTAAAACCCATTGATGAAATAGACCTTGGCTTAAGCAGATATGGTACTAATCCGCCTTTAGTTAGAGCTACCACACCAGTAACACCGCACCAACCCTCTTGGAATTTAGGAATAGATAGCCAATTTGGAACTGATAGAATAGGAAATATGGATACCTTTATTCATGATCGAGGTCCGAGAGCCATAAGACTTTTACCAAATAATATGTTGGACGTAGATGGTATGTTAAATCGTTGTTGCTATCGTTTCTTAGATTCGCAATGTATCTAATTATTTCTACAATTCCAGTCCGAAACACGCATTACATGAATGGTGGCGCATCCTCTGAGCCACAAGTTGATATGCTAGACATTCCAGGAAAAGGTCGTTGCTGTGTTTATATTGCTCGATTCTCCTATGATCCGCCAGAGTGAGTGTATTTGTTAAATTTGGAACGTAATTACGTTTTTCTTTATTTTCCTTTGAGTGTAAAACTTAGACGTCTTTTTAGTGTCGAGACCTCGGAAGGAGAATTATCTATTTGCACCGGAGACTATTTACTGGTTTGGGGTCCACCGGATACCAATGCAACAATGCTTGATGCTGAGCTGTTAGACGGTCGTCGAGGTCTTGTTCCAGCAAATTTTGTACAACGTTTAGTTGGTGACGATCTCTTAGAATTTCATCAAGTAAGTATAGCTTTCTTATAATGTCTCTAATTTACTTTTAGTAGTCATATTTATATTAGTAAATGAATATGTTACTAATATATTTATGACTATATTCCGAATCGAATGCAGTAGTGACTACAACTAGTCCTTGATATCAGGGTTAAACTTTGTCATTCAACTAAAAATAAACATATTTTAAAAAATTAACTAACATCTTGTTTGGATGGTTTTGTTTATATTTTTAGGCCGTAATAGCTACTTTGCGAGATGCTGATGAAACTGCTACTACAGCAATAAGTGACATGTCGCTTAGCAGGGATGTGGCTCGTCTCAGTGAAATGGCTGATATAAGCGATGGTCCAGAAGATGATGACAATGGTAACATTTTATTTAGTTAATATATTGTCTTGTGATTATTACCCAATAATGAGGTTTTGATTTAATATCACATATATAGAGAATTCATTAATAAAAAAATCCCCACATAGTGAGTGAATCCCTTTAGAAATCACATTCATATCCTGTTTTATCTTGATTTAATATGATTTCTTTTTTTTAACCTAGTATTTTTACAACAATATTCGCGAGTTTGTCTTATATAAAACCAATGCATGCATTTCCTTAATGTAACACGTTTAATGCACTCCAAGGATTGGTTTAAAATATTAAATATAGAAAGCATTGAAAAGCTTGGAGAATTATTATCTCCGAAATATTGCATTCTAGCAGATTAAATATTCGGTTTTAACACTTTTGTAGTCATAGAAATCTATAGTTAAACCTTTGCCCTTTCCTATTCGACCCATCCTATACATCGGAATTCGCTGCACGCTTCTTGGCATATCACTCGCACTTCGCCTGCTTGGCTGCCTCCTATTCGCGATCTACGGACCTGAACAGCAGAGCTGTTTTTCTCGTCGCTAGTGCCAGCGCCGCGTCAGCTGACCCTGGAGCGGCAACTCAACAAGTCCGTGCTCATCGGCTGGACGGCGCCGGAGGGTGTGCAACAAGCCAACATCGACAGCTACCATGTGTACGTTGACGGCGTGCTCAAAACTACAGTCAAGGCAACCGAGCGAACTCGTGCTTTGGTCGAAGGAGTAGATGCGAATCGAGTAAGAAATTGAAAAATTATCTAGTTTCTTTTTTGTGTAAACTTTGACTAGATTGCACTATTTAGTTACAATCATCTCTAGGTCACTCTCATCAGTGTTTATTTGTTTTTTTTTCTAATATAATACATAATGAAAAGTATTAAACGATATTATTTTTTTATTGATCAGCAAGTTGATATATTTATTGACGATTTTAAAGCCACATCGCATTAGCGTCCGATCAGTAACAGTCACTAGACGCACGTCGAGGGACGCCGCATGTACCATGGTCATAGGCAGAGACACTGGAAATATGGGACCCACTTGTGTTAGAGCGAGTGGAGTAACTTGCTCCCAAGCTGTAATTTCTTGGCTTCCAGCTAACTCAAACCACCAACATGTCGTGTGCGTCAATAATGTTGAGGTAAGGATAAACATAAGATTTTTCTTTTAAATATTGTTAAAAACAGTTTGATTTATTGAACTTTATTATGATTTAGGTACGAACTGTCAAGCCGGGTGTTTATCGACATACAATAACGGGTTTGTCCCCAAGCACACAATATCGAGTTACGGTCAGAGCTAAGCATTTACGAGCAGGTCCACCAGGAGTACCTATTGAAGAAGCACCTGGAGCTTACACTGATTTTAGAACATTACCTAAAGGGCTGCCGGATCCACCAAACGAAATAATGGTACATAGATTTGATAAATGATTACTCCTTATGGCATGAAATAAACTAAGCATGCTTATGTTGATTTTTTTACACTCCACAATCACGATTCCTGCTCGCCTAAACAAAAGTTCTCTCTTTCCTTACTAGTTCATATTTGATATTTATATATATTTATATTTTAATGAGATTTGATTAAATACTTACTTAATTTAATTTTAGTTAAATGTGCTTCGGAATATAACTATTATAAAGTTAACTATCAGCGTTAGTACGCACTTAAAGAATGCTTTCAAACGCTCACTAAGTGTGTGGTCCAATTCTTAGTCATTAAAATTTCACAAATCATTACACAACCCCGTCCTTTTCAATTATATTCACAACCTAAAAGCACGCGGCACCATGGAAAATTTCGAGGAAGTCGCCTCAATCGCAACCATTAATCCAGCGCCAGGACAAATTATTCTCAAATCCGCTCACATTGTTGGTAGCTTAGCGTTCCTGTTATGTCGAACCCTCCCTCGATGTGGCTTATAGAATATAAAAAAACTGATTGGCCGAAACAATATGGCTGGATTGTTGGTGGTGATTGGTGCGGTGTCGCAGGTGGAGGCCGGGCCACAGGATGGCACTCTACTCGTGACGTGGCAACCTGTGCTGCGACCACCCGCTTCCGGGCCCGTCACCGGCTATGCGGTATACGCTGACGGCAAGAAGGTCACGGACGTCGATTCCCCCACCGGAGATCATGCTCTCATCGACATCGGCAAATTGATCGGCCTCAATCCCAAATGCGTTACTGTGAGTACTGAGTAATGCTTAGAATGGCTACCTCTGCGCTGTCTTAAACATGTATGCACTCGATAACCGCGAACGGTGTGTGCTGGTCAATGAAAAAATTTATTATTTTGCTCTCGTCAGTAGATCTTCTTTTTGTGTATAATATAAACACATTTTCCTCTCGCAGGTGAGAACCAAGTCGCGAGACAGTCAATCAAGTGACAGTGCTCCAACACCGATACCACCAGCTGTGCTTCGAGGAGTGGTATCTAGAGTGCCACGTGGTTCAGGTCAAGGGCCGACTTCAGGTCCAAATCAGCCAACTCCCGGTTTCAGAAACCAAAGACCTCAGCCATATCAACAACATCAGCAAGTTATCGAACACGACGAAAATCTGTCGGATAAGGAAATTTTTCCAACTACAAATCGCCATGAGGGTCAAGCAGCTCAGGTAAAGAAGTGCTTGTAATATCATTGTATATATATATTTAAAAATTATAACTATGATTCATCTTAATAGAAAGTAATAACCCAAGATATTTCTAACATTTTTAACCAAAGTTTTAGCTTTGTATATACTTTCTGTACAATGAGGGCTTTATTTCAGAAATCGTTGTACTAAAATTTTATATTTTAATTTAACCGTTAAAAAATTGTTGGCACAGCACTTTGTATTTTAGTTTGCAAATCAATGTTGTGTGTAATAATTTTGCATTTCATTTGAATTAATTATTATTATCGACATGTTTAAAATGTGTGAGCTTATTTTGTCTTAGTCTTAAGTAAGTTTCATCTGTGATTCCTAGTTGTCGTTAATATTATCAATGTCTCTCTATTTACGCAAGAAGCCTTTTTAATTTTTCTTCTTTTTAATCCTCAGCAAATCGAATTACGAATTTCTGTACAACACTTGAGATAAAAAAAAGGCTTGTCGCGTAACTTCGGTGTTGCAAACTGCACTCTTTATACTATCTTCTGTGGATCTGTCGCTGGCATCTTCTAAGTGTCGAGTAGTTTTGCCGATCGGTTCCAACACAACCACGCGCGCCATCGTCTATTGTATAGCTATGCACTCGGCTCCAGCGTCAAAATTAAATGCATTCTCCGCTTGCGACTAGTTCAGTAGTCTCTAGAGCTATTGGCCGATACCTAACAGCGCACGACACCCTACAGATACTTGTATACTTAGAACAAATAAAGAGCCTGTACTTTGTGACACAGACAGTTTATCCCATGGAGCTCATTTTGTTACGTTTCACTTAAAGAATACCTTACCTCTCTCTCACATAACTATTATACACCTTTCCATAGCCTACGAGCGGATTCGGCACAGGCCTTCTAAAGAGTATATTCGACAAAATAACCCCTTCGGTAAGGAATTTTAACACGTTTTAATATACTTTTATTTCTTTAAAATCTTCAAACACGTTTTATTTAGATTTAGTTTTTATTTATTTTTTTATTTCGTGTGGACTCAGTTATATTCTTAGTTCTATTTTATCTTATTTATTTCACACAGTGTGCTCGTTTTTTTAGTATCGTTATATACGTATTTACTAACGTAGACATAAATATGGTCTGTGATATAAGATGACATTTTCTTTAAGTATGCTTTAGAACGTATAAAGTAGTCAAACACAATTTTATACGTAGAGGAAGAGAACGTGTTAGCTAACCGTAACTCGTAACGCAAGTAATATACAATAGTATCAAGACATACATGTAATAGCTATATACGTAGAGGTTACATATAGCTAATAGATATAACAAAAGTAATATAAATAACAGCTACATGTTAGAATAATTTTTTTTATATTAACAATTCAATTCAAACAGCAAAAGCAGGACAGCCAAACGCCTATAACAATTTATTTTATCAAAAATACAGTTTTGTTTAAATAATACGTTTCACACAATTCAAATATATCATTAGGTTATAAGTTTTATTACAATCATTAACACGTCATCCATCAATCATTAGCAATCATACCGATTTACTTTTAAGATGCAAAAGTAAGATATACGATGTCGAGTGTTTGGAAGCAAGGAAACGCTTTCACGGCAACTCAATATCACTTCAGCTTTACATGCTTCACGTATACTGCATATGTTTCGCGGTACATACATATATATTATTTTGTATATCGGCCTTCTAAAAAGTCGGTGCCTTTAATATTATGTTCAAGCTTCAGTGGTATTCTATCTCAAAATTAATATTATATCAAGATCACTGCCATTCAATGTCATGTATTTTGAATCGATATGTTAAATATTGAATGACCGTGTACCTGTTAGCAATCCGGGATACCGGCCATCGAAATCACTAAAGAGGGAGCCGTGGAGGCCAGTAGCGAGGACGAGGAACCACGCCGCCGCCCGCAGGTCTGCGATCTCTTGCTGTCATCGATGTTCTCTTCATGTGCTAGCACTTTTCACTTTGCTCTCTTCTCTCTCAACTTTTTGCGGAACTTCCCGTTCACATGTTTTCACTATTCGTTGTTCTGTGTTACCTTCACATCCTGGATGTTTGACACACTACACAGGTTCACGACACTATCTACCCCGACAGAGGATTAGGTTAAACAGATTCCCCACAGAGCACTCGATACAGAACCATACCATCCGAGCATGCGCTACGTGTTTGTATGACTGTTCCTGCATGCTGTCTTGGCTTAGACTCGTTCTAAATACTATGACTCACTCTTAATGTTTAAACAAGGATCTTTGCGGTTCTGCGAATACTGTTTAAAACTACGGAATACAAAAGTTTGTTAATGCGCATATAGCTGAAAAAGTTTTCTGGATATTTCTATGCTATGGACGATGTGATTAAAAATTATAAGAGCTGCACGCTAGCTTTTGTTGTGCATGGGGATTGAATAGTCAACGGAATGTATTATTTATAACGACAGGTAATGTATCTATTGCTTTCGATCGCATACGCCAATATATATGGCTGTGAAGCTTGATAAATTGCTGTGGGCTTTGTTATGGAAAATCTAACCTTATTAATGTGTTGGTACGTACGGACGTCAGCAGCAGCCGTCCCAACCTGCTCAAGCGTCGCAACCGCCTTCGGGTCAGCAGTACCCGAATACACAAGCCTACCATGGCACGCAGCAACCCCCCTATCAACAGGGAGGCCAGTTCCCAAGTAATCAGCCAAGCCAATATCCCGGCCAACCGCAGCAGTATCAGAACCCTCCACCCCGAAATCATCATGAAAGAGGGCGCCCTCCAAATCCTCACCAGGTTACTTTTAATTTTCATAGCTTTTTTTGCTAGATTTTAAATATATATTTACAGCAACTAGTGCGATGTCAAAATAAAATTTCTTTAAGCAGCAATTACAACAACAACAAATGCAACAAGGCCCTATGCAGCAATATGGTCCACGAGGAGGTCCTCCAATGGCTCCTAGAGGCCCCCAACCTGGTCATCGTCCTCCACAAGGACACCCTCAATCTAAAAGAAGTAGATTTTTCATCGCTCTTTTTGACTATGATCCGGCTACTATGAGTCCAAATCCCGAAAGCTGCGAAGAAGAATTGCCCTTCAGCGAAGGAGACACGATAAAGGTAGGTTGTTAGGGCTGGCAGGGATATTTTCGAAGGTTGATTAATTGTAGTTGCTAAATTATTATGATTAGGTTTGGGGTGACAAGGACGCAGATGGATTTTATTGGGGTGAATGTCGTGGCCGACGGGGCTATGTACCTCACAATATGGTAGTAGAAGTTTCTGAACAGGAAGCCACCGGTCAGGCCGCAGCCAAGCCTCGGGATCGTTGGACGGAAGCTTACGCTAACCAGCCCGTGCGAAGAATGGTTGCCTTGTACGACTATGATCCTCAGGAGCTCAGCCCTAATGTCGATGCTGATGTAAGTTTTGTTTTATTCTAAAAATTACATATGATAAACAGCTTTTTAAATAATATTTTAAGTTTTTGCTAATAATCAAGTTTGTAAAGGCGGAGTTGAGTTTTCAAACGGGTCAAATTATCCACGTTTATGGAGAAATGGACGACGACGGATTTTATATGGCAGAGATCGACGGTGTCAAGGGTCTAGTGCCCAGCAACTTCCTTACTGATGCTAATGACAATTATGGACCACCGGGACAAAGTAGCCAAGGTTAGTTGAAAGGATTTTTTGTAACATAGATGATGGAAAATAAAGTGTACATGTTTTAGTTATGTTCATGATAGGAATCCACCACAATATTTTTACATAGGTATGATGGGCGGCGGTAGAACCGGTATTCCGGGTACAAGTATGCCTGTCGGGGGACAAGGCCGTGGGCGAGGGGTACCACCCGGGCCTGGGGCTCGCGGTCCTCCTCCTCCGCCACGCGAAAACGTAGCCCCTGCACCCAGAAACCATCATCGCAAAACAGGTACGCCTCTCAAGTTCTTCTTGTATGTACTGTGTAGAGCCGCAAAAGGCTTTTCGATATTCGCTGTTATAGTTACTCTCCCTGTTAGATAAAGATATTAATAATATGGTTAGGTAAGTGCGGCGATGATCAGATCTGACTACTGAGAGCTTTGAGTGTTTCATGTTTGCACCTTGGACTTGCTGTGTGACTACTGAAAGACGCTCGCTATTTTGCTCTGGTAAATTCTATCATCTTCTCTGTACACGGTCATAAGATTGCTACGGGCCTCGCTTTGCGAGTTTTCTAACACTAAATAGATTTTAATTTAACTACCGCAGCCTGGACATTTCACATTCAATTTATTATTTTTTTAAATAGAAAATATTTGTATAGCGAGTCCGGTTGCAATCCACGGAGCACAAAGACTCTTGGTGTACACATTGCTGATAAACACTATCTTGGATTACACAGTCACAGACATCGATGTCCACACGCGAAACTTGAAGATACAATCAAACACGAAAATCAAAAGTAAACTAGAAGTTTACTTTACGTTACTTTGAGGGCAAATTTATTTTCTTTCTGCATTTTTCTGACTGTCTATTTTATTTTTATTTTATCGAAACTTCCCTGTCGTTTTCTCGTACTAGTCACGTTAGCTCACGCGAGGTAGGCTGGTCAAATACACGCAACATAGCATTGCACAGAGCCCACGATGTGCGTGAGGTGTGATCCAAGATTCAAGTGGTTGTCTGTGGTCACTATATATGTTGTGTGTATTGTCTGTTTGCTAGATGCCTGCCCTCTTCCCCCTTCTCAGTTAGACCACAACACATGCGCCAGTATTCCAGAACAGGCGAATTCTCAGGTAAAATATTACCGTTATATACAGTTTGACCCCACAAAAATACTTTCAGATTATGCAACAATGCTAGTCATTTTCTTTAGTTCGTCTACCACGTCATACTTTTAGATTTAATTTTCACTGATTTGTTTTTCTTTTTTCTCTTTTCTGTTATTTTCTTCTCTATTATTTCATTGCGTTTCATCTACGCCCCGTATATAGCAAAGTGGCGTATCGTCCGAAATAATAATATCGTCGGTCCATAGAATACATATACGGACGAATCATCGAGGTTTTATACACATTAGATATCATATCATACTGGACCATATCATACAGAACTAGTACATGACAACACTGGCGTTTACTTCACGTACATCAGATATACCATTACCCATTCACCTTTACGTTGACAGTCTCTGAAGCTTGTGAATATGGTCCGATACTAGACGATTACAACAAGGTCTTATTTATCCAATAATATAATAGAAATAATTCGCAATCCAGTATGAACGAATTATTCTCAACAAATAGATTAAAGCATGATCCTAACTTGCATTTGTTTCACGTAGTCCTTTGCCATAGATTTGCAAAGACTTTCCCCTAATGAAGGAGTGAACCGCACAAACGTTCCTGAAACTATAATGCTTTGGTGTATGGCAATGCATGATGAATATAGTATAAATGTATTTTGTTTTGAATATCTTACCTTATGCATGAACTTACTATGTTACTGTTTGTATTAAACACTTATAAAATTAAATTAATAATTAAAACACAAGATCTCTTCCCTAGAATGATAGAAACTGGTTTCCCATAATTTTATTGATTGTATGAGTTCGAGAGACTTATCCATCTGCATTGTTCGGTAGTTCAGTAGCGAAAAAGTCAAATTCGCTATAGTTCATAAAATTGCATCGAAGTCAGTGTACGATGCTAGTCTCATCTAGATCAGAAACATCAAAGATCTAGACTCACGAAATCAGAACTTAAGAAGTTTCGGTGCGTGCAGGGGAGGGGGAGAGGCGCGGTGAGCGCTCCTCAAGTGAGCACGATCGCGCGCACGAGCGCTGGTAATGTGAGCACGCCGACCGTGCAGTCTCCAGGATCGGCCGCCATTACCGGCATGCCGCCCATCGGCACAACGACGGCCGTCAGCACGTCGCCCGCCCGTCGAGGCGGGCCTGCTGTCGTGCCAGCACCGACCGCTCAGCCAACAACACAAGCCCCGCCTCCGACCACTCAGCCCAACCTCATGCAGAAGTTCTCCGAGATGACTGCCCCCGGTGGTGACATTCTCAGCAAAGGGAAGGAGCTCATCTTCATGAAGTTCGGACTCGGTGGAAAATAATGTCAGCGTCGTGGCCTCTGGAGCTCCAATGTTTGGATCATATTGCCCACTATTTATTTGTAACGCCGTTGAGGCGAAGAGTTCTGCTGCTGTTAAAGGCTTTATGACTTGGCCGAGTTTTATAAAGATTTTTGTTTTTTATTTAGGCAATTCGATTTACCCTTATTCGATTTAACGTAAGATATGTAAATAATTAAACATTAACATTCAATAAACGCACAGTTTAGTGGATATTCAAATATTTAGAGGTCTCGATAGTACGCACGGTTGATGATTATACACCTGAAGTTATAGTTATGTGTAATGTTTTCTATCTTTCTGACCTGTGTCCGTATGTTAGATTAGTTTATAAGAATATTGATTATGTTGTCGAGGAGCCGCCGAATCCGGAACGTTCCATAATCAAATAGTAACATTTAATATCTTCTAAGCAAAATATGAACTCGCGGTTCCTCAGCAATACTCTTCTAATCTATTTTGTTTCGTATATAAGTACGAAACGTTTTATTGTATGCGAAGTTGTCTGACTATTACTTCTGAAACTTTGTTATTGGACTGCAAGCGTAACTTTTTATAAAGTACCAGTTATATCCGCTAGAGATTCGTTCCTTTAAAATTAATATATGTTTGATTTTAATTGGATGTGAGAATAAAGTGCATAAAGCAGGAATCGTTTGGCCCACAAGAGCTAGGTAATTTTTGGGTAGCCACCGTCCTGGAAGCCCATATTCAACTGGACAATCTTGGCAATAAAAAATAGAATGTGTGATCTGATTATTTGTTTCAAATGTTTATGATAATGTTGGATGAGTAATAAATTTTACATATAATATATTAAGAAACAAATGTTGTAATCAATGTTCACGACATTTTTTTGTAACAATACGAATAATATCAGTCTATGTTCATATTACACTTAAACGATTCATTACACAACAAATGCAAGTCATTTTAATGGTAAGGTTTTTCTGTAAATTCATACGAAATTCCCTTCACTATAAAGTAAATATTCTGTGATAGTAGACGTGTTACCATCTATCTCATTAAATATAATTAATTGCGTCACATTTTCACTTAGAATGTCGATATCAATATTGAAATAACATCTCAGAAGTTGAATAATTATAAATATAAATCTAAATATATACCAGCAATAATATTTTAACACACAATGATTTAATAACGAATAATATCCAATAACTTAAACACAGTCTTTCTTGTCGTAATCACTGCGTAATAAAGACGCTCGCAATTTAGGGAAACAAACACACATTAAAAAAAAAACACTAAGTTATCTACTTTTCGGTATTGGCTATTAAAATAACTTTATATTGAAATTGTTAAAATATTTTTGGATTTAAATTTATTTAGTTAAACAATTGAAAACCATTCAAGCAAAAAAAAAACAAGGAACAACAAATGCAAAGTTAATGTATGGAGCCACTATAAGACTGCTTGCACCTGTGTAATTACTTTAACATTTCTTATATTATATTAACTAATATTAAAATATTTAATGAATGTTTCAAATTTCCAGATGCAAGATATCTGATAGGCTTAGCAATATATTGCTTAAGATAATCTCCGTCAACAGGAATTATATGTTGTAAAACATTGATATTAAAAACAAAATCAATGACACATTCAAAGACCAATAGAATATCTGTTGACGGATGTCATCTCACCGCTCCTTCACTATCCATTGCCAAATCATCGTAATTTAATAAATTCAATTCAATCTCATCACGAAACAAATCATCTGTGAGATATATGACAATATAAATCAATGTATTTACGATTTAATGGTATTTCCTTGCAATGGTTATGCAAGGGGCGGTGATATTTATTCACTATCAAGTGCGTCACGTTCAAACTATATACCTGTATCTCGTTGTTGTAAATATTGTTCGATAAGGTTGCTTCAAATGTAGTCTATTTCGATGCTCACTTCGTACAAGGGATTCTCTATTAAGTCCTTATAATCGCTTATCTATCCAACGACATTCGAATATTTTAATCTTTTCACGTATATATGTAAAAGAAATTAGCTTGAAATTGTTAGTAACTTACCATTTATATTTATAACATGTTTAGCCGTGCTGTTTAGTCCACATTGATCTTAAGGCGGTTCTACAATGCGGGTTACGTGAAGATATCAAAGTGCACTTTACATACGAAACAAATAACGAACCAAATTATACTCTTGAATGTTTTGTAATAAATTAATACGATATCTTGAATGTTACAATTATTTAACATAACTTCGCAATATACTATTGATGGATAATTTAATTATCTTTATGTGCCTGCATTGTATGAATATATATGTTTTATTTGGTTGTACATAATCGTGTTCTTTATGGTATACCCATATAGCTCGACAGGCTACATATCTACCTATAAGTGTATGACCTGAATTGAGTTTTTTTTTCTATTAATCATACTTCTAGTATAATCTAACAGCGTTCAAAGTTGTTCACTTGTTTATAAAATTGTTGATCTGTATCCATATCTCTTAACACATGTACCTACGTGTATGGTTATTTATACAAATATAAATAATTATTGAATATTAATCGTGCAATCATTATTTAATACGACGACTTGTATATTGTATTAAACCTCTTGAAATGTACCAAATATTCTGCGACTAAATAAAGGATACAAACGACGCTTCTTTATTTCAAGTTTTTATTCACATGGTATGTTTAATGTTTAGTTAACATAAACGATCAAATTTTAATTTGTGTCACAGTCAATAAATAAATTATTAATAATTAATTATAATCTAGATCACAGAAAATATTACATTTCTTAATATAACAAACAATGCGTTGTATACGTTTGTCAGAACGTTCTTGGTGCGAATATTCCTTGTTGTGTGTCGCGGTGTATCAGTTAAATTTTCTTCTAGTAGTTGGGCACGTCAAACCACTGGTAGATCATCTCTTCTGTGGTGTTATATGAATATTCAATGCATTTCGTGCCCAGCCATCTAAAAAAATTATATAATCTTTATTCATTTACCGTTGATTTTATTATAATATTTCGACCATTTTAATAAAATTAATAACGATGTCATGTTAGGTAAGTCATCAATTTTATAAATGTACAATCAAGTATTTAAGAGATAGATAAATAACTACTGCGACTACATCTACTAGCGAGTTCAGGTCAACTAAAATATAACAATTTATTTGCGTACAAATACGTAAACATTTCAATGAAACTATGATTTTGGAATATACGACGGGGAATTGTTATTTGATTTTACATTTTACTCGACGTTTCGGTTATCCACAGCATCCGTGATCACGGACAGAATGTAATATCGTCAATAATCTTAGATATAAATATATGACTATTTCAATATTCTTTAGTGTAACTATGAATATAAAAATTTTATTATATAATCATAAAGGCAATGAATATTAATGAAATAGTTGTTTTGAAAACGATCATATTTATGTACTGAGTGAACATATAATAAAATCTATTCGTGATTATATTTTGTGACGCTCGTGACTAATACTAACGCTAACTCTGAGGTAGCATCGTCACTATAAATACGATGCCATAAAAGTTTTTCATGTTTAAATCTTCGCATATAGTATTAACGTAGGATATTAATGTAAACGGGAGAGGTTTCGTACGTTAGTGATGATATAAACCCAGAATAAGCATACAGAACTATTTGCAAGGCTTTCTTTTCATTATTACTAGGACCGAAATTGTAAGATCGGAATGTATTTATAACCGTTCCTCATTTTCTTTCAAAGCTTGTTAATTTTATAAGAAAATCTATATATTGTTAGAACTGGAGAAGTAACTTTAACAACTTTAATGAAGCAGAGATAAAAACTGGCGCTCTTGATGTTGTTCGAAATCATTCATACTGATCTATTTTTTTGTCACTTTCAAATGAGGTTGGGGATTTTTCTCCTATATAATTTCACTGGCTAGCTATAACTACATAAAGAGATATTGAAGACGCTTAACTGTATCATCAAAATGGTATAAGGTCGATCTATAAGGTTAAGATGGTAGTAAACTCACCCTCCCTTCCTCTTACATCCTGTGACTGGATAATCATCGCGGAAGCATTGTGTTCCAATGACATTGAAATACATGAGCCCGATAGCTCTAGCCGATCTCGTGGTGGCATTCCGTAGACATTGACGGAAGGATTCGTCGCATTCGCAACTCAATCTGAAATATGATGAAGCAAGTTGTCCTAGATTATATTGGCGAGATCATTGATGGCGAATGTAGGTACGGAGATGAAACGAATCATGCTCAGAAGCTTCGTTTTGTCGTTTCAAATAAAAATAAATTAATTAAATATGTTTGGTAAGTGATTCATTGTTTTCATTAAAACGTCTTCATTGTATTTCGTTGAATGGTTGTAAAATTTGTAAACCCGCATTAATTACTAGATGTTAAAACATAATTCACCGCGTAACGCAAGGGCGAGGCAAGGTAAGAGACGGTGTGACCATAAAAAATTGTCAACTCCTCTTTCAAAAGGAAGTTGCTTATCGCATGCCTGAGGCTACAAAAATAATAAAATAGGTAGTTGTAAAATAAACACCTATTAAATAATTCAAACAGTAAGGCCAGAGAAATGAAATAAAATAATAAAATTCTTTCAGGAATCTTAACGAAAGACATACGAACATATTGAAGTAAAATATCTTTTAATAAAACTGAACTCGTATAAAATTACTACTGTGTCTACTCTGGTTGTTTATTAAGACAAATTTACCATACAAAAATATTTTTTTCAAACAGTTATAAAATTGTGAAGCATTTTAAAATTCATCAAATGTAATACTTCGCTATGCTGCGTGTATATTTTGATTTTATTATACTGTGTTCTATTTTAGCACATTTTGTTCGTATTAAATGTCATCAAAGTTAATTACAATTCTCTAATTATGAAAATAAAAATCGGTAAAAAAAAATTACCGACCATTTTATAAGCAATCAAATCAATCATTGTGACAAATTGCGGAATTCCTAACAACACCTTGTAAATATCAGAAGGGTTTGGAACAATAAAATAAATCAGGTAATGAAAAAATAGTACTGTTCTAAGATTTTTGTATGTGGAATTGACAAAACTTTCATTTCATCTATTCGTGTTATGTGCACATACCTGGTGTAATATGCGTCATTAGTGAGATTAAACCTCGTCTCCCCCGCAGGTATGCTATCGGGGCAGTTGTCGTGATTCCGACAACAGATATCAGCCTCTTTGGATGTGCCAAGATCATCGTAGTTATCAGCAATATTGCCTGGTCCACACCATTTTGTACCTGAAATATAAATTCTGAACTATTTATATCTAATTTAAAATGTTTAGATACAAGTGATTTCGTCTTCCTTTCATTCCATGACGTTAAATATTCGAAGTCATAGCTAAGACCTTTCATCTTTCTTTTAAACCATTATTTTCAAAAGTAACGATACCTACATACAATTGTTTATATATAAATATATATTTTAATTCTATTTAATGAAAAGAAAAATTGAGATAATAATAAAAGTATACTGACTCTACTTTAACTCTATAAAAAAAAAACATTTTAATTCATAATTAGATTTTAATTTAACAATTGTCGATGAAGCGGCAAATGGATTTTCTTGAAAGGATTTTTTTGAAAACATAAGTTTTCAAATCAATAAACGCACCAAGACCTAACTTGTGGAAATCAATAAGATCATAATAAACGTTTGTACCAACATGCAAGTTAGATAAACTACCTGGATATATTAAACTGAATCTTAATCGAGCTAATTCTTCAGGCGTTAAGTCATAATCTTCTTCAGATGCTTCCATTTCTTCCAAAAAGTTTTTTTCCAACATTCTATAATCGATATTGTTGAAGATCCAAGCTAAGCCGCATTGGCATACAGCCAGAACAACGAGAACAGCTAATTTAGAACACATTTTACGGAAGTTATTTACGCGAACGTCTTGTTTCCTAACAACGTCAGTAATAAGTACAATGCATTACAAAATTGTACGTTACTTTTATACAATTTGAATGTCCTTTCAGGTTCCGCCCTTAACAAGGCGGACGTTTAAGCGTTTTTTTATCTATTAATTATAGAATATTTGATTAGAATGATAAACAATGAATTTGACCCAATTCTGGGTATGATTATTTGATATTATTTTCGGTTTACCACATCTTATTTCATAACGCTTTACAAACAATATAGTAATAAATGTTCAAATAAATTGTTGACGATTAAGATGCAATATAGATTAAAAATGGATAGATTTTTATTATATTACGATTAGATTGCCGAATGGCGTTTGTTTGAAACTGTGTCACTAAGAATTTGTAAAATTACCCCTTGATCACAAAGTTCTGTTTAAAATTTTGTACACAATTTTGTTTGTTTGTTTTTAAAGTTGTTTGTTAAATCAATTAAAATTATCCTATAAATTACAAATAGGTACTACAGGCTACGGTATAGATAAAAAGAACTCGCAAGTACTTGTAACGACATTTCAGACGCAGATCTAAAATCTTTCATTATTCCTCTGAACTATGAATTATTTCAATGAGCATGTACGTTGTCAACTCGAAAGTAGAAGGTAACAGAAAAATCTAATAGGATTCAATCTGTACATTAGATATATGTGCCGAATTGTTGTAATATATATATAGAAATATAATAAACAAATTAATTTTCATTAAAAATGTGTACCAATGGTTAATGTTACATGTATATAATATAACTTTATAAAGAAATAGCTAGATAGCGGTTGTTTCTAATTTAATCCAAAATACAATAGTGATGTATCAACGACATTGAAAGATAAAGGTCAAGAAAAATGTTTTTTCTCGAATTAAAAACGATTTATTCGAGGACATTTCTATTATACCTTCATAGTTAGGACAAGTAAATAACTAGATGATATAATTGGCTTGTCACTATGATATCTTATCTATTACCATATGTATCCCGTAAGCCTTACATTTTAAACATGTCCTGCTGTTTTTAATGTTGACTGTAATGGTTCGTCGTGGGGGAGTTTCCTTTAACATATAAAATTCGTGAGAACCAGTTTTAATTCTGGATAAAATGTGATATTATTACCTTTTGCAGTCAAATTGCATTTAATTTTAAGGATATTACAAATATGATAATGAATAATTTTTCTTTCGGTTTATAACTGGAATTGAACGAGTTTTGTAGGTCTGAAAAATAATATTTCAACAAATATTAACTTTTTTATTTGCACTGATAGAGGGAGCTAACTTATAATTTTTGAGATTAACAGTAGAATTTATAATTTTTTTTACGAATATAGATTTTTGTCCAATTTTTTTAATCGTTAAATGCTTCAATGAAATATATCCATGATAGGTACCTTTTAGAAATATTAAGTATCTATATAATATCCTACCAAACATATATATATATATATATATTTATATATATTTAAAAGGAAATAAGTTTCCGCATTGGTGATTGATAATTAAAACTGTATAATAAAATTTTATCTTTAAGATTTTCTCAAAGCCAATGTCAATGAAAATGGAAAGCACCCACATCAAATACGTAGTGATGCTTGTTATCAAAGAGTTCTATAAACTATTAATGAAGAAGTATACATCATTGTATTCCGCATTATTAACAAAAAATATTTAATTGTACTTTTCACTTCGTTTCTTTATTATTACAAGCCTTTCAAATGGTGATGCTCAAATTTTGAATATCAGATGAATGTAATATAACCACAATACACTACAAATAGTACATTATATAGGTATTTGTAAATATCATTATATAATCGTGGAATATTCGCTAAAGCAACAATAACTACAATTGTAATTTATATTAGCTATCTCACAGTAAAGTTTTTAGCTGTAAACACTTATTATTGTATCTGTGTACTGTGCTATTAACAACTGGAAAGGAAATCTTGACTTTGATTATTGTTTTGTGATTTGTTTACGTTAAGATATACTTGTTTATATTTTATTTGTTTTCAGTGTTTTGTCTGCATTGGTATTTAAATAAAATACTTTAGAAACTCAACCATGGAAAATCTGAAAAATATTTGGAAACCAGAACGTGAGCTAAATACAAACTAGAGCGCCTATTCACTGCATTGTGAACTTTATTTGATATTTTTCGATTTTAGTTTACAGAATTCAGATGGAGGCTCCAACGCCGAAGCGCATAATTTGTGAGAATTGTCCATATAGACCTGAATTTTATGGGAAAGAATACCATGGTGTAATGGGACATAAGGAGGCTACATTATTATTAGAAGAGGAGCCCAATGGAGCTTTTCTTATTAGGAAAGGCAATGAGCTTAATGATTTTTATACACTCTCTTGGAGGTACTTTATAATATTTTTTTATAGAAAACTAAATATAAAAATTTATGAATGCGTAACTATATTTTATAAGCTAAATATACTATGACTCTGTTAATTTCCTAATTGTGGCTTCTATAGAACATATATATATAAATGCTATCATCGCCTAATCGATTTATATTACCTTATGTATAAAGATTTAAAAACATTTGTAGTAAATTCTGATTATCAAATTAATTATATACTTGAATATATATGTAATTGTTGTCTTCTCAGTAATATGCCTTAAAGTTGCCTGTTCCGAGTCCATTCAGAAAAAAATATTTCACTTTAATCTGTATTTCAAGGTTCAACGATAGAATACATCACTATAAACTATATTACGATGGGACACATTATATTAAGGACAAGAGATATGACTGTATATATGATCTAGTTGCCGATGGCCTCATATTCTGTCACATGGAGCTAAAGGCACATCATATACTAGAGATGATTAACTGTCGAACAAATTACACAGAAAGTCCCTATGTTACTCTTAATAGAAGAAAACTGAATACTTTGTCTAAAATGCAACAGTGAGTAAAACTTATGATGATTAATAGAGAATTACTAATTTTATATACTTATACAGTAAAATTGAAAAATTAAAAATAAAAGACACCAAAAAAGGGATTAAAAAGTTTCAGATCATTATTTAGTATCTGTTCAATAATAACAAAATTAGTGACCATATAGTTTAGCATACTTTTAATTCACTAGGTGGACAAAGGAATATATGTTTTTCCTATATTTTGAGAAATTGTTTACAATTGAGGATAAAAACAAATGATTATCTACCTGTTTAGGTTTAATTAAAACAAATTGTTGTCATAATTAATTCCTTATTATTAAATGTTCTTTGTAAACAAAATAAATAAACATTTTGGATTCTAGGGCATCCAATAAATCTAGTCCAATTTTCCATAAAAATGAGAACAAAATTGTCGAAGTTGACAATGATGTCAAGAAAACGTTAGATCTAACACCAATGCTAGAAGATAGTCCGTTACTATTTAAGTATCTGAAAGCGCATAGTTTTAAGTTGCATACATTTAAAGGACTAAATTGGTGTGAACTGTGCGCCAACTTTCTTTGGGGCTTTACAGCGCAAGGAGTCAAATGTGAAGGTAAAACATTACTTCTTAAAATATTGACATATTTTTTATAATCTATAAAGTAAATTGAGAGTATTTTAATAAAAGCTACACATTTTGTTATAAGACTTCTGGGAAGCACTATTATTTTTTATTTTTTTTTCAGACTGTGGTTTCATAGCTCACTCGAAATGTTCTGAGAGAGTACCTAATCACTGTTTACCGGACCTAAAGAAACTCAGGGGAGTATTCGGTATAGACCTGACAACATTACTGAATGCTCACTCAAGTACACTGCCATTTGTAGTAAGGAAGTGTGTGAATGAAATTGAAGCCAGGGGAATGGATTCTGAGGGTATTTACAGAGTATCAGGATTCGCAGATGAGATTGAGGCTTTGAAAATGGCTTTTGATAAAGGTTTGGCTACTGTATACTATTTTTGTAAATTAATAAATGTGGGAAAGCACATATTGTATACAAGAAATTATACTTGATAATTTATTCTTGTACAGATGGTGAATCGACCGATTTGAGCGTTTTTAGCAACATAAATGTGATAGCGGGGACACTAAAGCTTTATCTTCGACTGTTACCAGTGCCTCTTATTACCTATGACGTACATCCGAAACTCATTAGTGCCATTCGTATGTTTATTTTTATATATACATCTTTCTTAGTTACACTAAGCTATAAATATTGCTTAATATATAACTATGCAGTACAAATTATACTATAGTAATTTTTTTTTATGATTTTATTCCTTTAATGAATGAGTTCAAAATCACACCTAAATAAAATATGTTTCAGAAACGAAAACAACGGCCTTGCAAGTGACAATGCTGCGGGAGTGTCTCGATTTGCTTCCTCCGGCACATTTCAACTGCTTACAGTACATGGTTCAACATTTAAATAGGTTTGTACTAAAGGACCCTAAAAACTACATGTACTGTTTAATGAAGACAACTGCTCTTTCAAGTTAGATTACAGTGTTTGACCCAGTTTTTTACGTAAATTAGAGGTTATATAAATAACAAATTTGATGCTTCTGTTAGTTATATAAAAAGGTAATTTTCAATTAATTTGCCATATACCGTTTTTTTGTAAACACATTTTTAAAACTCTTTACCATCCGAGAAATAGCTCACATATAATATGTAATTCTATATATTTTAATAAGCTCAAACAGAGTTAGACTAGTAAAATAATTTATGGTCAAACTGTTTGTATGTCGGCACATACATCAAGTCAATTTGTATAAAAATCTCAGCAGGTTTAATTTTTCTAGAAAAATTTTATTATTATCTTTATATTTTTCCAGAGTTTCTCAGCATGCGGATGTGAACAAAATGTCAGCTCATAACCTGAGTACCGTTTTTGCTCCAACATTGGTCGCTACCCCACCAGCTATCACAGACTTGGCGTTTGAAATAAGAGCTTTACAAGCTCTCATCGAATTCTGTCCACAGATTTACTATGGCAGCAAGTAAAATTACGTGCAATGTTTATATTATTGAGAATTATCGGACTTACCTTATTTATTTTACATAGCAACTGCTTATACTGTTAGTGTTTGTTACATCATCTCAGTAAAATGTTACTTATAATTGAATACTTAGCATAATATTTGCTATAATATATTTGTTTTGTATTTTTATTCTATGTTAAGGGAAATAAATAATCTGTTTTTCATATGTGATATTGGATTGAACTGTATAAATCATTCCGTGGTTGTGTTGTAGTGACCAAAATTATCTTAATGTTTTTTTTTTTTTGTATTTTTATATGTTACATTGTAAGCCTTATTAAATATTAAATAAACACGTATTTAAACTAATGCCATTATTTTTTCTTTTTTCTTTTACTTTTAACGACATCCTCATTCGAGTCATCTTGTTGAAATTTTTTTAAATCAGCACAGAACAGTACCTGGAAGAGGAATTTTTGTTGAATTTTCTTAATTAATTATAAAATCTAAATGTGATTATTTACAGTTTCAGTACACTCACAGTATGTGCCCATCCTGCTTTATCTCCATACAAACTTCTAAAGTGGTCGCCTATTTCAGTATAAATTTTTTCTGTGACACTTTTTTTACCTTTCAAGTGTGGGAGATAGTTTGTGGCAGCTATTTGATACACGTGCGTGTCAACAGGAAGTGCCTCTAGATGATTCAATGACATCAGGCATATACAGTCAGCGACCTGAAACATTTGATATTACAATGGTTTTAGAACAAAAAAAAATTACATTTAATGAGTGAAATTAATTTTTATCTCACCGATGCTAAGAGAGATTAGAAAATGTTAGATCAATAGATTTATTTTACTTTTTTGTTATTCGGTGACTGATTTTCATAAATTAAATTGTGATAATAGGTTTTTAGTATTTTTTATTTTTTTTTATGATTAAAATTAAAATTTTTGAATATAAATTGAAAATTTTATAAGTGAAGCAATTAGTTTATATCAAAGCTGCACATACTTTAGGTCCGATTCCACACAATTTTATAAGTTCCTGTCGGGCGTCCTTGTATTTCATATCCTTTAATCTTTTAAACCATTCGTCTCCTCCCCACTCTACAATCTGAGCCGCTGATTTTTGAATAAATTTGGCTCTATAACCAAAACCTAGTTCTCTTAATTTAGATTCCACCTAAAGACAATTCATTACTTTATTAGATGACACTATAGTACACAAACTTTAAAATACTAATATTATATATGTGTCAAATAATATTACTTTTATGTCCATAAGCTTTTCTACATCAGGAAAAGCATAATATGTCACTCCTTCAAACTGACAAATTTCATCACCATAATAGATGCAGAGTTTTTCAACCAGGCTGGATATCCTTTATAATAAGACATTTAGACAATTTTGAATGAATACATGTTGTAATTGTAGCAAAAATAGAAAATTACCTGGAAATATGATTGTTCTGGCTGCAGATAAACGAAAAAAGATTTTCTACAGGCTCCTGATTTAGCATTCTTATTCCATAGAACTTTGTACAGGCAGATTTAAAAAGTTCATCTTTATCTGACCATACTTTGTAGTGGTCTTTTAAGTTGAAATCTAACCTAAAATATTTTGTAAGCATATCCGCAAAATCTACTTTAACAGAATTATTTTCTTTTGATTTAATGAGTAGAGATCCTAAAACTTGATATTCCAAAAAATCGTCTCGTTGCCGTAACTTCCATAAGGTTCTTGAAAAAACGCCTTTCCATTCATTTGTGTCTTTATTATAATTCCACCTAAAATTGTTAAACGTAAAGGAAACATGTCAGATAGGAACAAGAGTCACTTTAAACATACAATACCTAAAACTTTGACCTCCGTTAAGTGTACCAAGCAATTGCAATTCTCGCTGACAACAATTTATTTTATTCCAAGCCATAATGTAACTATATTTAAAAAGTATTATTTGTAAATATGTCGAACTGGTATGTATTTTCTTGTAATCTAAACATTTAAACGCTTGCGCGGGAAAATAACTTTAAACAATAAATAGGTGTATTTTGATTGTTGGTTGACATTTGTCATCTTGGCAGTTGGCAGTGATGTCAATGTAGCAAAAGTATAACTTTTAAATTTATCTCTTTGATGTTTTGGTTGGAGTTGTTGTAAAATTTGTAACAAATAGGAAAAAAAAAATATATTTTTTTAATTACAAATGTATGTTTACGGACTTGTAAAAGAAACTGTTTTTTATACAATTTATGTTCAGTTTTCCTGTTCATTAACTCCCATGTATCAACATCTTCGCATATATTAAGTCTTAATTTGTGACGGTGATGATGTCTTAAAAGGAATCCTATGATTTAAAAACACCAAAACATGTTTCTCAACTGATGTGTAATATTGTTTTTTTAACAACAGACTAGCTATACCATTGTAATAAAAATTATAAAAAAAATAGGCGGCATCTTCCAAAAATTTTTTAGATGAATTTATGGATGATATAACTTATTTTTTTAAGACCATTGTTAATCAGATATAGTATTTTTAAGAATGAAATCCTAAAAAACAAATTTATTATTTAAATAACTAAGAACATACAAAGGTTGATATTAAAAATAAAACATAAAAATACAAAATATTTATTGATATCTAAATCAAGTGATGGACAACACATCAGTGATCCACGGCATGTACTGTGCTGCGTCGGTGAACACAATGTACTGCTTGAGGTCACATTGACTCTCGTCATCAGATAGAAGAGAGAGCGAAACAATACCGCGAAGACGCCAGCGGCCACGATGAAGCAAATATAGACCGCCACCAGAGTCTCCTAGACATGGACCAGCCCCGGTTCTGTCACCTGGAGATCAATAGAATCTTCATGAAAAATGTCGTGATAGAGGGTAACCATGTTTTAGAGACTATTCAGGAAAAGATAAGTAATTCGATCGATCAATTAAAATCAAACAATTCTACCTGCACACAAAGTCCTGGAAGACGTTAGCCTGTGGAAATCTGGCTTGCTAGCTTTGCAGTCCTCTGTACTAACAACAGGCATGGTCACCATCCGGGGAATACCCTTGCCTCCAGAACCCTGTTCGTTTGCTCCCCAACCAGCAACCTGTTTAGACGAATACAAAGTTTACCCATCGTATCAAGAAAAAAATATTTGCTGTAAAGGACTTCAAAATATAAATTATTTGTAATATTGTTACTTACAATTCCAGATTTTCCGACAATTTCGTTCAAAACAATGGGACCGCTCCATAGGCAGGCTGGCTGTATCATTTTGTTAAAAGGCACTGGACTCTCAAGAGTCATAATAAGGATATCATCTGAAAGTTTTAATGTTTCTTAACGCAGTTCCTAAACAAATACATTTGAATATAATTTTCTCCTCTAGCATTGATTAATTAATTATTATTGTACGTTTCGACATCCGTTACGATAAGGATTACGATTATTTGTCACTTAACATAGAACTTCCTTATAAAGTATATACCGTTCAATTTAGTAGCAAATCAATTAATTTTAATTAATTTCGTATTTTGTACAGAACCAAAAGATTTTTGTTATAATATGCTATGAAAAATTATCAAAAGTTACATGACGGGGTTAGAAAGATTCTTCTAATAAGAAGATTAAATTCACATTGAATAACTTGTTGGGAAAAAAACTATATATATATAGTATATAGGTGACCTTTATATTTTTAGAGAACGGTCTATATCTTATTTATAACTTTATTACGCCGCTATTTTGAACTTACTCTCAAGCGTCGTGGAGTTGTAGTCTTCATGGATATAAACCTCCTTAAGTGATCTTGTAACGATGTCATCGTTCCAATCTTCCAAGCCATATATGCCAGCTCTTATAACTATATTCTTCTTGCGAGTGTATGTACTTTTGCGATGAATGCAGTGAGCGGCTGTTCAAGGAGTGTTAATTTTAATGTTTATGTTAAAATAACTTGATGATTGAAAGATTTTATATTTATTATCCTCTCTTATGATTCTAACAACCTAAGACTAACTAACTAAGAATCTATTATGTTTTTCTACCCAATTGACAAAACATATAGACGCACTACCTTAAGTGGCCGTTTAAATTTTATCTTGCCTTACTTAGAACATAACACAAATACAAATAACAATGTTATTTTCTTAATGCCATCAATTATTATGGTTCAGACTAAAGATTTTATGTTACTGAGATGTTAACCTAAAAAAAACACTAGATATATGTCACCGTAGTTAAATAGGTATGCGTTTGTGTTAGCAAATTAATCACTCACCACTAACAATATGATTCGCTGTAACCAGGGTCCCAGCACAGATGTAG
This sequence comes from Danaus plexippus, assembly GCF_018135715.1. NCBI lineage: Eukaryota > Metazoa > Arthropoda > Insecta > Lepidoptera > Nymphalidae > Danaus > Danaus plexippus. The sequence continues at coordinate 13,315,770 of NC_083559.1, forward strand.
TTCAAGTTGCCGAACCTACGCTGGTACATCGCCACAAGCCATGGCCATTCACCAGGGTCGTAGGTGACCCCATTGTATATTAATGGGGCCGCAGGTATAGCGTCTGGGTTATCGTTCTTACTATTGATACCACATTTTGTGCTCTGCGGTTCCGGTTTAATTGACAGAGGATCGGGTCTGCGGAAAGACAAAAAAAAACATCACAGTAGATCTGTAGTAGGTTTCACTCATTGGACACTAAAGCATTTATTTCATTAAAGTACTTATAAAATATTTTAGGACTTATACCCATTGAATTTTAAACCTTTTTGAAAGGTCAAGACTCTTAGTCCAGAAGTATGTGCAGTATACTCACTCGGGGCGTGGTGGTCGGCGTGTCGCAGGGGTCGCTGTGACAACATATTCAGGAACCGGGGCTGGTGTTAGCGGTTTGGGAGGTACATAAACCGGCTTTGAATTGTCAATTGTAAATGGATTCACGTCTGAAAGTAAATAGATTGTGAACAAAATGATTTTTCAATGGCAAACATAATGTTTTTTGCGGAAAATAAGGACCAATAATCCCAAAAAAAAACCCACATCTCGAAAGTTTAGAGGAAGGCCAATTTTGTATGAGAATTTTCAAGCTTCAGCTACTGAGGGATGTAATTTACTTTAAACTCACAGTTAATCCAAGGATCGCCATTAAAGTTCTTATAGTAATAAAATAATATACCGTCCCCACCATTAGTATGAGGTAATGTGGCAGGCAACTGTTCAGCTAATTTTGTATCGTGTCCGTAAATCCCCTGAGTGCCGGTCTTGTAGAAAAGCATGTGCTGCAAGCTTATCGTAGTGATGTATTGAACCTCGCCGATAGAGTCTGAAAAGATTTTTCTTCATGAGTTATCCCCGACGAACTTCGACATTGACATTTTATAAGTCTATGTAAAAACTGTGGCTTACCTCCAGGTCCATAACAGACTAATTTATCGTTGACTGAGATGGAAGTCAGTCGGGGTAAAGGAGACACGACTGGGAAGCTAACCCTGTATTCCAAAGTCTTTCCCCTATTGAAGTCACGCAGAAGGTATAGCTCTGTTCCGATAGGTTGGAGGCTACCCGCATACGTCTGTAAAAAGAACAAACTATGGATGTACACAACGCTATACATCGCAGTGTAAACATAACGTTTTGTTAGAAGTAATGTTTATTCATTTAAATGAGCCATACATTTTAGGCACTTATATATATATAAGCATCGAGATCATAAGTCGAAAAAGCTGAAATATAATAATTCAAAGACAATGATTTTTTTCCAATAGTTGTTAGCAGTAATGACTAAAATACGAAATCTCAAAATATGGCAAGGATATAAGTAGATAATAGGCAACACGTGACTTTTTTTAAGGAAATTAAGTAAAACACGAGGAGGGCGTGCCCGAAACGTGTTTTTACACCGACATGACGAGAATAAACTATTTTTTTTGTGGCACAAGAGCTTACAATTTAGACGTTTACGAATATCAATTTTGTATATTTGCAAACTTCAACTCAATATAATATTATTATGATTGAATAACGTTTAGGCCATGAAATTCAAATAAGAATAACAAGTACATCTGATTGAGAAGTTAATAAAATAATCAGTATATCATTTGTTGCAAAACAGATTTATTCTAGCACAAGTAAATGAATTTAGAAATTTAAGAGAAAAAAAGTTTGTGCATCCCTAAACCCTTTTTTTAATGTCCAAGCTTTTCAGGACATAACAACATAAAATGTTTTTTAAAAAAAATATTGTCTATTATTTACTTTCATCTAAGAGTTTCGACTGCGTAAGAACCCGCAACAGATATTAGAATTCTGCTGGCAACACTGTTGAAATCAAACTTCAGGAATTTTGAATAATTTAAGCTTAACTTAAATACAATCAGCTGTTAAATCAAAAATGAAAAACCCTTAACAGATAAAATTTGCCCAATTTTAGTTTTAACCTTTACAATGAAAGTTCCGTGGCCCTGGTTAAACAGTTCCTCATACACAATGCCAGCTCGTAACTTTCGATTTAATAATGTTTATTACGGATATTCAAAGAAATATTACATTTAGAAATCTATAGAACTGTTTGGACTTCCCCTACTGGGTATACTTTTCCCAACAACATAAACAGGAAAATACCGTTGTGGCTAGTGACGTATCTATGCGAGTGACAAAACCGAAAACAAAAATATAAATTGACAAGTTATAAGATAACATCAAAATGAATTTATATTATGTCTCTTTGAATTTGAAAATGGTAGTCTAAATGTCTCTACGATTCATAAGTTAGACATGAATATTTTAATTCAGTAGGTATTGTTTATTTTATCTGTGTTATAAATTTTATAAGGTTAAAAATTATGACCTATAATCAAACAAGGTCTGTCCAGACAGGAAATAAAGCAAAATATCTTTTGAATATATATATATATTTTATATTTAGGTTAAACGAAAATGCATAAAATATACAACTCGTTTTAATAATGGGATGTTTTATTTCATCTTAACCAACATTGAATCTGTCTCTTAGGTACGTATAAGCTAAAAATAAAATTTTTAAATTTGTAAATTTGCATACTAAGTGACGTCGGTTGAAAATTGATCGATTGAATCATTTGTTGCTCATTAAAATCGATAATTAATGAATGCAAATTTCTCATACAGAATATCAGAACCGTATTCCATTTATATGGCGATTTTATTTCTTTTAAATTTATATACTCCCGTTATAGTGGGCTAGATTTTAATGACAATTCGTTTTGACTTAAATTTAAATTACGAATTAAAACCACTAGATGGAATTTGCAACAGGTTCAAAACATGTTTCTGCCAATTCTTTTGAGATTTATATTCATTCTGACATTATAAGAATATGGTGTGGACATGAATATATTCAGGTAATGAAAAAGTACTTGATAATTTTCTTTTTAAAAATATAAAGAACTGGAAGAACAAACTACTCTATGGTATTTTAAAACAGGAGAGCGAACACATCACATCTCGTCTGCCCGTGATCACGGTTGCTGAAAAGTAACCGAAACGTCGGAGTATGTAGTTTTTTACAAAAATAAAGCACGCGTAGTTTATCCGAAAAATATTAGTTTCATTTAAATGAATAAAACTCGCGAAAATCTTGGATCTCATTAGAGGAGCGAAAACGTTTGAATTTTTAAAGAGAGAATATTTATAGAAATAAAATTAGTTAGTGAATTAAAAAAAATCATAACATTTAAAAAACCATTAAATATAAGTAAATCTTCTTTTCAATGCTTATTTTTATATTATAAAATGTAGTCACTTTGTAGTAGCGTATATACAAGTATCTGTATGAGGAAAATAAACAAAAGAATGAAACCTGATAAAGACACTTCATTAGAAGTAATTTTATGCGGTGATTTATACAAAACGTCGCTATGGTATTCATATTTTATTTAGCTAATCAACTTTTCTGTACACAGAATGTAATATTTTTAAAAAGCAGCTTTCAAATCAACCCGCTTAAAGTTTTAGAAAGTCAACAAAATTTTTTTTTGGACATTTTGAAGGCATTGCATTAAACATCTCATGGATATATTCACGTGGAATTATCAATTTTATACCAAAATTATTATTATTATTATTATTATAAAGTGGATATGTAGATACACATGTGTGTTAACATGTTTATTTTGCATATAAATATCAATAATGTGTTTATATAACTAAGTGTTGGTTTCCGTCTAACCCTAATCAAGCCTGTATTTAAATTTTTGTTCATCCCTGTGTCAAACTAAACACTTTAGTCTTTTTTCATATAAAATCGTTTTTTTTTTGTAAATATTTTTACGGCTCTGGATACGAGTCCTTTTGAGTCATATAAAATCCTTTGTATAAAATCGCCAGATACATAGTCACATAGGTGATAGGATCAGAGTATTACACGAATTTCGAATCTGTACCTACTTAATTATTTAACTATTATCTTTATGACAATTTCTTTAAACTGTCAATGTTACCGATATATAAGTAATTCCATATTGATGAAGCAATGGCACAAAAGAAATTGCACTTTAGAATATTTTTCACATAAATTAAAACGTAACACAACAATTCTGTTTTTTAATTTAAGGAAACAAGAATGTCATTTTCTTGACATGAAGCAGGTTCAGTAAACAGAGAACCTGTTTAACTACTCGCAATTCCCCGGGGATTCCCGTCTCAGAGAATACTACAAATAGTTTACTTTTGTAAAGACCTCAATAAATAAATAGTCATAATAACGTCCAAACGTGTAATAGTTTTGACAATTATTTAAAAATAACTTTGTCTATTTAAAATAATGTTTAGAACCAAGAGTGAATTCGTAACAAAATGGATAGTCAAAATCGAATTAATAATTATTGCAGATAGATTGACGCAGTACGATTATTTTACAACTGCAGGAATATGATAATTATAACTACGAAATGGAAGACTATTGTCCTTATTAACTTGAATAGCATGGACAAAAAATGAAGTGGCACATTTAAGTGTTAGCTAAATTAATAGCATTGTTTGCAGCGAAATAATGACAATGATTGATGAGTGTATGAAGATGAAAGATTACGTATGATATTATAAATGTATTTCTACATTGTTTTGTTAATAAAGGTGAGGTATCTTTTTAAACGAAGTTCATAACTGAAAAACTTTTAGTGATTATGTTTTAAATATAAATCCTTAAGCGTTCGGATTGTGAGATTAAAACAGCGATGCAGTAATGCATCGGTTTTAAATAGAAGATTTAATGTTATCGCGGGCTTCATGTCAATAGTTTATCTCTTAGATAAAAGTACTTTCAAACTAGCTAACTATGTTCATAATTATAATTATTATATTATTTTTAGATGAATTAAATTTATGAATATTTTACAAGTCTTTGGTTATTTAGAAAAATTAAGATTAGTTTCAATGTGAGAGATCATAGACATTTAATATCTTTATGAATATAAAAATCATTGCCATCGTCTGAAGTTTGAACATTGAATTTGAATTAAAAAAAGGAGTTTATCAGAGATTAATTTATGCAATTTCAATACGTCGTTTCATTCCCGTGCAATATAATAAGCAACTTTTTACCGAAACAAAAAAATTGACGATCGATCGTCATCCCAAGATAAAATGTTAATCAATCAATCAACAAAAAGAAAACGAAACTTGAGGCTCGAGAATAGCAAACGTATTTATAATAAGAAATAAATAAAATATATATAGTAAAGTATATACTTATTGTAAATAATAGATTAGATTATAAATAGACACATGAACAAGTACGTACGTACGTAAGTAATAATATGTACAAACAACGACAATGTTACTTTTTCTAACAAATTGATGTCTTGAATCAAATCTCTATTCTGATTAACTTCCGTAAATTCATTCGTATGTCTCATTTGATATCCAGCAAATTATAATGTGTGCGAATTATTATTATAATGTGTGACAATGTTAAACATCGTCTGATGATATACTCGTATACTAAAATATTCAGACAATTTTCCTTATAAGCACAAATGCCAGCTACACAGATGGACAGGAAATATGAAATTATAATTATAAAATAGCTATTTAAAGTTTTTCACATATAACATCATACGTCTCTCGGTTTTTATGTTTTATGTAGCCACTGCTGCCTCTAGGATTTCCAATGAGTGGCATTATATGCGATAAGTTGAAATAGTATCCGAAATTGGGATAGTGTAGTTGGAGTTTTGAGTTGATTTTGACCCGACGAGGTAAGAAACGCCCAAGCACAATCTTTTTTTTCACAACTTCAAATGAAATTTCTAGTTAAAGAACATAACAATGTTTAAATTAGAAATGGCGCCACAGTGAGAAAATACATAGATTTTTTTTTAATAAATAGCATGGATACCTACATTTTTTTTTTGTTTCATACATAATTATTTCGTATTAAGTTTTTTATTACGGACCAATTAAAATCTAGTCACGTGTTTTACGTTGAGGTAAACGTCATTACGATAATGTGATCTTGGCCGTTTAGACAAATAATATCCCTTGCATCCTCGTGAGTGATGTAAATAAAGATTTCTTGGGCGCAGTGGTGCAGTGCTGGGAAGTTGCATTGAAACCAAAGCTTTGGTCAGCGGCACAATATTGTTTGAGGACGCCAATATCCAAATAAAATGCTTTTAAAGAAAATCCTATCATTACCATACTATAGTTAATATCGACAGAGCAGAGTATCGCAAAATTGTGGTACAATTTTATTATCATATATATTTCGCATTTTGATCGCTTGCGTTATGTTAATAAATAACTTAGTGTGAGTTTCGATCGCCAGTTTCAAAACAGATCGTCACTAGGTTTTTTCAGTGTTCATCCAATTTATTCTTATCAATTCCTCAATGACAAACAATAACACTGCGATGGACACTCATACTAAGGGCAATGATTTAGTTCTGAAGGAACTTATGAACCTGGTCAAGGAATAATGATTATACAGATTAAAAATTCGCATCTACATTTTACCGTAGTCAGTGATTTTGTATGCAAAATAATATGAGAACATTTTATATCTTACTATTGATTAAAAAAAAAAAAATTGGTTTTTCCTGTCGCGTTGTCGTCTTGCGTTTCCTTCATCGCCACTTAAGACATTTTAAATTAAAAAATATATATATATAATGGTCCTCTATGTCTAATGTGTATTTGTAGAAAAATAACAGTATTATTATAAGGTATAATATACACATTTTAAAATAATAAAATAAACTTACGGATGGCAATCTTCCTGCAATAGTAAAATTAGCTCGAACTAGTAAAGAAGACACAACTCCAAATGACTTTATGGTAATTAAACCGTATATGCCCCCCGAGTCTTGTCTATAACCAAAGTAATCTGGACAGGGTGAGTTAAATTGCTGTCCGCATACACTTAGCAAGCCTAATATTAAAAAACTAAAAAACACACGGTACGTCATTATCATTATATAAATAAGTATAACATTTTACGGAGGACGTAGAGACAGAGAAACGTGTTAACAACACACCGAATGATGTTATACTATTGCCTTTGTCCGAGTGAGGTCGAGGAAACTAGTTTCGTATTACCATCTGGTTTTTTAAAGTGGTTTTTTGAACTAAAAAACATATCTGACCTTTCATAATTAATTCATATTTTATATACCCTGAAATTTGTATTGTAAACAAAGTCCTTAATACGTAATTTTGATTTGATGAGATCTATTTTATTTATTCTAACTTATCGTGTGTTTACAACCTATCTACGTTAGCAGAATATTCGTTTCAAGAGATATATAATAAAAAATATTATATTAGACTAATAAAAAATATTATATTAGGTTGATACAGGTTCTGACATAAATATTTCTATAAATTAGTTTATTTTTAAACTTCCTCCATCCTAAGTTTTGGTCGTTTTAAACGCTTCGCTAAAACAGATACCCATTTTTCTCCATACAAGCAACTATGAATCAAGAAATATTTGAATCGAAATTTTAGCAAATAATAACTTTATTCAATTTTTTTAATAAATTTTTTGTTTATGTAAAAAAATATTCTCTTTAATTCTCAATGTAATACTTTACCTGTCTCTAAGATATCTTCCTAAAAATCATACCTCTTAAGACGTGTAGTTACCTCCGACACAAAAAAGGTAATAAATAAATGTTAAGAAGAGTATGTGTTTAGATTAGAATTATTAAATGTAATACATTAAAATATAAGATTGTTTAGGGCTTAAAGAGTCTAACGACATTGCAAAGTCCTTACGAATATTCCTCAACCTATTTTGGAATGTTTTTGAGTACTTTTAATCTAATAAAATAACCAAGAATGCAAAGAGTTAAAAAAGACGGGATCCTCTACGAGGAAGAAAACGGGTTGTACAAACAGACAGACTACAAATATAAATTTAAGACTAAGTTCAAAGTAAAGATAACTAGTTTTTGTACTAAAAGGCCAAGGAGTGTGCAAGTTGTAAAAAGATTTAATAAATAATAATATCCATAAATTGTAAATTGAAATTAAAAGATTTTTTACACCTAACCTTTTTCAACTGTCAGTAAATTATTAAATGTAAGTAGTGTTTGAAATTTGTTATTCTTTTATATTTTTTTTCATGCAGGAAAACGAGATTCATTAGTCTCGCTCAAGACTTGTAAAAAGATTGCGTGGCCGAGTTGAATACTTTTTTATACAACTTTAACGTTTACATGAAAAATTAAAAAAAAAAAACATCTCACGTGAATCCGATTCAATGTATGTATAATACTATGTTATCGGTTTTGTGATGTCGTCATAAAAGATTGTAAGTAACAAAAAAACGGTATTATATTAAGTCTCTCTTTAATATTTTTTTTTTCTGCTTTCTGCTTATTTTTTTTATACTTTTGATAATACTTATAGACTTATAAAAGAAGATAAATGAACAATCCCAATAAGTATAAACCTTTTTATATAATATGTAATAAGACGATAACATTTTTGGATAACTTAGATAAAAATATTAAATAACTTTTAAAATGATACCTTTTTTTTAATTTGGCTCTAACTGAAAAATATAATAATGACTTATTCCAACTAATCGTTTGACAAAATAGACAAATTAAAAAAAAACCATAGTGATTTTCTTATAAATTGAAGAAAACTAAAATTCCTAATTGGAGAACAAACTTTTACAATAAAAAAAAATATTAATTAAAAATACAAATACATAGCTGTCAAACTTGTTTCTTTTTACATTAAAACTAGCAACTAGAGTTTTTTATCTTAATTTCTTCCGAGGATACAGTCTACTTTTAATTTCTCAATTTCGATTGAATTTTGAAAGCAAAAATGATCTTTATCTTGATGAGCATTCGGCTCGCCAAAAAAAAAATTCCTTATTCCTAAAATAAAAAAAAAATGTTTTTCACCTTTTCTAAAGACATTTATAAACCGAACAGGTACATGCTTAGGTAGTCGGCCTAAAAACACCAATACTTAAATAGATTTTATAACACAAACTCAGTATAAAGTATTTCAGGATTGAATTATATCTTTTAAATTAGAGATCAATTAAAAATAATTTTATCATTTCGATAGGTACATACTGAGATATTAAAAAATATGAATAAAAAACGGCATATTATGCTTTTTGCTACCCATAAATTAATGAACTTGAGACTATACGACTTCATTTCATACCGTCTTAAAATTTTTGATATTTAGGAACTATCGATTATTAAATAAAATAATACATATTTTAAACAGAAGACATTAATAAAACTAACATGTACCTACAATATAATTTATTTATTTATATATTTTTGTGGTCAATTTAATTTTACCATTGTACTTTAAAAAAAATACGAAAAAATAAGTGCATAAATATTATCACAGATATTAATAAATTTATTTAACATTTTAATATTACTCACAAAAAAAAAATTGTCTTTGCTTTTTCACTTTGACTTCAAAAATTCGCAAATAATATTTATTTATTTAGTAATAAATCAACAAAAACAATTTATTTATGAGTCAAGTTTTATTTGAAATAACGAAATGTGATATTTATGATTATGTAAAATAATATTTATTGATAGAGTAAGGCTGACAATATCAATCTAATAGGTGGCAACATTATTTTTAATGGACGTTTTTGCTTGAGTTTTTAGTTTTCGGCGCTCGAATGAAATAATTATTAAAATGTTAATGTGAGCCTAAGTTTTCCACAAATCTGTTAAAATAGAAAATGGTAACGATTGTTGACGATTTAGATTCATTATCAATACAAGAGCCAATTTTCAAAGATGTCAAGTACTACCTCTCTGGCGATGTCTCGGAAAGGGTTTGTTTTTGACATGTATTTTTGTTTTTATTTTTATTTACGGGTCCAATTGTAGTATAACAGGTCCCATGTTTTATTGTAATTGCAGATTATGCAGTTGCTTCAGTCTGGGGCCGCGGAAAGCACTAAATATTTCTCTGATTATGTCACTCATCTAATTTGTGGTCCAAATGCCGCTGATACCGACTTAGACGACGCTCAGGACATATATCAAATTCCGGCAGTGACTGAAAATTGGGTGCTTGCGTGTGCTCGGCTGAAGAAGCTTGCTAATCCAAAGCCTTACCTCCCAAGTAAGAATAAGATATTCTCATATGTCACTGCCTGTGTTTCCAAAGTAAGCTCAAGTGATGCGAAAGCGTTGTTTGCACTCATTACATACAATGGTGGGAAAGTGAAGTTAAACTTGGATACACAGTGTACTCATTTAATTTGTGGCTCAGCAAGTGGTAAGAAATACAACGCTGCTCTTTCACTGTCATCCAAGGTTAAGATTGTCACTCCAGATTGGGTTTTAGAGAGCTTGAGAGCTCGAATACAAGCCGTTACTGAAGTGTTTCACCCAAAACTACTTGTTATACCGCAACCACCTCCGAAACCAATGGACCGTATTAGTGCTATAACAGGGTTTGATTTTGAAGAAGGTATTGCTAAAAATGAGGTTCCAACTCAAAACATGACTGAAAATAAGGATGAAAGTACTCAAGCTCTTTTGGATAAGCTGAAACAAAGAATGCCATGGAATCATCCTCCATCTTCAGCAAATTCATCTGTAGTCACATCCAGTATTAATACCATGGGCTATACAACGGCCATGTCTTCTGCGAGTATCGCAAGCAAATCAATACCACAGGGAATCGTCACACAGAATTTGCAAATACAAGGCAGTCAAGCGAATACACAATTCATACAAAAACTTGGGCAAAACACATTAGCTTCACAAGGCGGGATGAATGTTCAAAGCCAGCAGGTAAATCTACAACAAAATTACAACCAGAGCCAGCAACCACAATCACAGCAGCCGCATGGTTTGTCAGCTATACAGCTGCAACAACAAAAACTATTGCAACAACATCAGTTGAGAGTGCAAATGCTGCAACAGAAAATGGGCAATCAACAAAACCAACAAGGATTTGGCCAACCAAATGTGTCTACGGCTCAAATTACACAGAATATTAATAATCAGATACAGCAGCATATGCAAAGTAATCAACATCATATACAACAAAATCAGAATATTAATCAAAACCCGACCACATCAATGAGCTCTGCTCAACAACAAATAGAGAACATAAGCCAAATGTTAAGTCAGAGTGCTAATAATATGCAACAAGCTCAAATGAACCAACAAAATATTGTGATGAAACAAGGCCTTACTTTAAGTCAACAGAGTGCTGTGCAAAATATTGCTCAACAATTAGCACAATCTACACAAAATCTTCAACAAAGTTTGCAGAATGCTAAACTTAATCAGCAAAATTTAGGTCCTACACAAGTTCTGAACCAACAACAACTCTTAAACTCAAGTCAACAAATGTCTAATCAGAGCCAGGGAATGATTCAGCAACAAACCGTTCAATCTATGACCAACCAACAACAGAACATTAGTATGGGTGTTGTCAACCAACAGGGTATGGTTTCATCCACACCAGGTCAAGGCGGCCAAGGAGGTCAGATGAATCAACTTGTTAATAATAATAACCAATCATCTGTCATTGGTCAACAGATACAAACTGTGCAACAGACTATACAAAACCAACAGGGAAATAGCGTTCCCGTTCAGGGTGCATGGCGACAGCAAAATATTCAAATGGTGCAGAATGTACAGGGTCAGCATCAAATAATAAGGAGTCCACTTGTACAGTCTCGTAATCCTCAGAACCAGGTCATACTGCAACATCAAATCATGCAAACCCAGCAGCAGGCCATGATAAACAATCAACAGGCGCAGTTAAGTCCGCAACACACAATACAACAGACGCCACAACAAATTCTGCAACAGACAATAAACAACCAAGGGCAATCAATCAACCAAACACACCATCAAATACTTGTTCAAAAACAACAGTTGCTTAATGGATCTTCACAGCAGATCGTCCAAGGGCCACAACAAGTTTTAATAAACCAGCATACGGGGCAACAACAGATACTTGTACATGGGAACCAACAGGTGACTTTGCAGGGTGGACAGCAATTAGTGTCTCAGAGTCAAATTGTACACCAGGGAGGTCAGATCGTGAACCAGGGTGGACAACAGATAATAACACAAGGTGGTCAACAAGTGCTGTCGCAGGGCGGCCAGCATGTTATAACGCAGCCGGGACAACAGCACCAAGTAGTGATAGCACAGTCCTCCCAGCAATTAGTTACTCAGTCCGGGCAGCAAATAATCGGTCAGACGCAGCAAGTACTATCGCAAGTGCCGCAATCACCTCAACCAGGTTCCCAGTTGGCTGGGGGAGGGATACAACAAATCATAACTCACAGCGGTGGCCAACAAATTGTATCACCGGGCGGGCAACAGATTGTTCAAGGGCAGAATGTGTCTTGGCAGCAACAGCAGTACTTGCAGCAGAGGCAGCAGATCGGTCAACCTGGAGCTGTAGGACCGAGGGTGAGAAAATAACGTTTTTTATGTATTGCCAATCCCTTAATTTAATTACATACAAGAATCTTTTCTTTCCTCTCCCTCTGTTCATACATCATCAGCCCCAAATGTTTTGCTGATAGCTTGTATTTTTTTACCGTATATTCCTACTAACCTATAAATAGACCAATGCATGTGATATGTACGTATTGACACAACATTAACCATAGCGCACATTAACCTAACGTCTGGAACCTGACCGCCAAGGTATTACAGGTGTCTTGGTCAGCTGGAGGCGGCCGGCAGCTTATCCACCTGGACGCTCAGACGCACGCCCAGCTGCAGCAGATGGACCCACAGCAGCGGGCGATGTTTGTGGCGCAGCTGCAGAAGAGACGACAGCTATCCATACAGAGGGCCGCCGCGCTCGCACAGCAGGTTCCAAACATTACATAAACAACCTCTTCTGGTTTAAGGATTTTAAGATTTCAGTGCCTTTTTTTTTGTTAAGATTACTTTAAGCGACTGTGAACTAATATTGAACGACGTATCACATTCACTGTCCTTGAATCTTTTTTTTACATGTTAAAGTATCCTTTCCTTGATGACGGCCGACTTGTGAAGACTAGTTGTTGTCTAACAATAAGTTATATTTTCTATAGTACATAAGTGTCTTATGTTATTCCAGCCGGGCGCGGGTGGTCCGGGAGCGGGCGGTCCGGGCTCTGCTCCCACTCAGAGCGTCACATTCATCCGCAGCCAACTGCCTCCAGGGCTTACCCAGCAACAACAAGTATGTACAAAGAAAATACAACCATTGTATTAATTATTTCATATATATATTATATAAATTATAAATCAGCTGTCTTAGTTTCAACCCAAATAATGCTTTTTAGTATCACAATCTGATTTTTGTTATGTATTTATTAAATTCTGTTAAATTGTAGTAATGATTATATTTGTTGGTCGTTCATTCAGCAATGAGAAGGTACATTGATTGTAACGTTTCATATTTAGTCAGCTAGTACAATAACGTGCTCATTTTTGTCTCATAAATCCCTGTAATAATCATCAAACAGACCAAAACAGCCGAAGGTAGAATCAAGGAATATATAATTATATGTTTATATATTTAACATGCAACTGTAACGACCAATGACATCATATCACACAGTGAGAAATGGTTCAACGAACCGCTACAGTATCTTAATACAAGTTTGTATAGTTAAATTAAATAAGGATATTAAATATTCATACTAATGGTGAGATTAGCGATTATGGGTATATATATTTACATAAGAAATTTTTTTTTAATTGTTAAATAAACCTAAAATAACATATACAGTGTAGAATATAGGTATGTATATATATATATATATATATATATAAATAGTGTTATGTGTATTATTTACTAACATAATGTATCGTTTAGGTGCAATGGTTACAACAGCAGGGTGCTAGGACGGCGACGATACCCGCACCGCAACAAACTCAACCCCCGCAATCACCAGGTGACTTAATTATCCACGATATCGAAATATTAACGCTTTATTAATTAATTAAATTAATATTAAACACTCATTCATATAACTCATCGCTTCCATATAATTCATGCTCATCGTACATCAAATTTATCATAATGAAATTTCCAAATAAATCCACTGAAAGTACAAAGAAAAGTTATTATTATTATTGTACTTAGTATGTATATTAATCAATGAGGGGTTAATAGAAATAATTTAATGTATGTGAATTCCGTCTGAAGGATTTTTTAATTCATTTCATAGATTTATATATGGTTACATTTATCAATAGATATATTTTTAGGTAACTGAAAAGAACATTCAAGAAAAATTGTCGAAGAATGCGTGTGCTTAGAAGTTTTGGTATTCAAATTCTGGTTCATACATAATGATGGGTGACTTGCTGACGAATTACAATTTCAATTCGGTGCCAGTCTCGCGTTCTAATACGATATCTTATAGACGTCTCATATAATAATTTTTATATCATATCATATCATAATTTATATCATATCATAAATCATATCATATCATAAAATCAATATATTTCTGTAAAGTATTTAAGTTTTTTTTTTTTTGTTATTTAATAATAAAATTATTTGCATACTAGCGAGTTTTATGTATCGTGGTTAGAATTCTCATGGATTCGCCTGAATCTGAATGTAAGTAACAGTTAATAAAATATATTGTGAAAAAATAAATATATTTATATATATATTAAAATTTTATTTTGTGTTTTATATAAATGAGAAATTAATTATATCAAAGGTTATATTTATAATATACAGCATGTTCTGTCATTAACATATCATTTCTTATATAATTTACTTTGTGTGACCTAACATCATACTAATTCTTCACATCCCATGTCCATAAAATCATATAATTTGTAGTTTTATTTATTTAAAATAACATATCGCTAAAGAAACATTTATATAGATGATTTGGGTTATTTAACAAGCATACATAAGTGACTGGTTGAACATAAAATTAATGACTGGTTTGGTTCAAACATCCTTGGTTTATTCTAACAGATAATAACAAGGTTCTATTTTTAAATGTTTTGTTTATATAAATATATATATTTATTATTTGTGATAATAATACATCTGTATTTAGTAGGATCAGTAGGCGGTGCGGCCGGTGCAGCTGCGACGGACACGCCTTTGCAGCAGCTCCAGCGGCAGCAGCAGTTCCAGCGGTTGCAGCAGCTCCAGGCCCAGCGCGACCACGCACAGTTGCATCATCAGTCAGCGAAGCAGGTTTGGAGTTTAATTACATTACATAAACAGATCTGCCCAGTGTGCTAAAAATAATTATATATAAATATGTACTCAATAAAATTCCAAAAACGGAAAATATTATGAGAGGTTGTTACTAAGATGTAGCTAGATAATAGATATGATTTAAAAATTACTACTTGTTAAATAAATTTAAATTAGTTTTAGTGTTAATAAAAATAATAGTTCGGTCGTTTTTTATTATATATAACGCCATACAACGTATCTATTGAATCTTTAATCCCCAATATATAATAAACAGATAGCGCCAGTGACACAGCATGTCGTCACTCCACTGCAGGAACAACAGGTCGACGGTCTGTTGACGCCGACGACTCCTGAACAACAGCAGGCCGGCCCCGGGGCCTTGCTGGTAAACCCGAAGACGAAGACCGCGCTGGCGAACATGCTGTCCATCCGGCTACAGGGGTCAACGACCCCCGCTGATCACGAACCATCCGCGGCCGGCACACTACGGTACGTTATGAGTTCCAATAACTTATGTAGTACTGTACTGTACAGTAGTAATACAGAAGTTATGTAGTGGTAGTCATTTTTAACTCTATGTCCACAATTCAGATTAATGACAGCGGCTCATGCGGCGGGGGGCGCAGCCCGAGCTCCTACGAGACTGCTGTTGGGGCCACCTCACCCACACGCGTCTCCAGCGCCGCCGGTAAATAACGTATTAAATATTTATACCCCCAGTATTTATATTTGCATATGAATGAACATGAGAGCATCAATTTAAATGTCTATAGAAAATGTATGACTAAAGATAATATAACTATCTGAATTTGTAACGTATTAAATTAAAAAAAAATATAACCCATCATTGGTTCGCACGAGCACATTATGTATAATTTTGTATGTATATATATATATATATATATATTGTGTGTTGTATGTGAGGTGATATTGGTAGTAAAACTATTACAGCAAATTTCCCATTCAGAACTGAAAGCGGAGATCAATAAGTGCTGTTTTTGAATTTTTAATATCTTCCAAGTGTGTAATCAATCATTAATTCCAGGTCGGTGCGGGTGTGGGTGTAGGTGTAGGTGTCGGTGTCGGTGTGGGCGTGGGTGTGGCCAGTGCCGTCGCAAACGCTGGTGGTAAGGTCTACGCGGGCACCGTCCGCGTGGCGCAGGCGCGGCCGCAGTTCTACGGACACAATCCTAATTTGAAGCTACCACCTGAACTATTCCTGCTGGGATGTGTTTTTCATATTGTAAGAAAAAATTTACAATTTAAAACGTTTTAACGTCTTTACTAATGTGAAGTGTAAATCATTAATTTTTGAATTTTTCGATTTAAACGAAAATAAATACACACTAAAGATTTTTACACTTGTATTCGTCATAGGTTGATAAGTATGATCTAGCTTTTAAGTTGTATGCTGTGTCAAGTCGATGTATTCTATACATTAATCTTATGAATTCAACATTCAGGTGGAATACCAGCAATCTGTGGGCAACGATCGCGTCGCTCGCTGGACGGAGGCCATAGTGCGGCGCGGCGGCGAGGTGGAGGCCGGGTACTGCGCTAGAGTGACACACGTCATGTGCGAGACGCAACGTCACGGGGTGGTGATGCAGGCTCTACGTGACGCCAAGAGGTGCGTCACGGCGTACTGGGTGGCTGATACCCTGGAACGACGCAGTGTGATGCCGCCCTGGCACGCCCTACACCTGCCGGCGTTACACGCCCGCTCAGAACGCCCGGCTGCACACCACCGAGCCGCGCTCACTGGGTGGAAACGGGACGAGAGACGAAGGATAGCCTGCTGTCTGAGGCAGGTCGGCGCCAAGGTGAGAGACGTTTCCATCAAATTGAACACTTTATAAAGTTTTATATATAATCTGTGGCTAGTGATACACTGTACACCGCAATTTCTTAACTGCGCGCACTAAAACAGAATGAATATTGATAATATGTTTTGAAAATATATCTTATAAATGAAACTAATTTCACGCCTCGTCTGCCCGTTACCACGGCTGCTGCGAAGTAACCCAAAACGTCGCCTCGGGAGCATGTAGTTGATAAAATAATAAAATACGCGTAGTATAATCCGAAAAATATTAGTTTCATTTAGACGAATAGTCGCGAAAGTCTCAGATCTCATTATATATCGAACAAGTCTCATGGTGCACATAAAATATAGATGACGGCGTACATGACCCGCGACAATACTGTGGTGATTTGTAAGAGAGCGGAGGGCACCAAGTATAGACGCGCGAGAGAATGGGGTCTGCCGGTGGTGAGCGCTGCCTGGCTCACTGATCTCCTGCTGGGGAATATGACGGCGTTGTCACAGGTAAAGAACGAAAATTATAGCAAAAAATATATGCGTATATAAGCTACTGTAAATAAATACATCGTAATACAAAAGAGGTTATATATATATATATATATATATATATATATATATATATAAGTTGCAGGTTTCAATCGCTTCTTAAACTTTTAAAGTGACCAGAAATATTTATATTAATGAAAAAAACACTTAGTTATCTAAGAGAAATTTTATGTAATCTAAATGTTGTTCATTGTTTCAGATCGAAAATGCGAAATATCAACAATTTAATCTGGGGAGTCCGTTCCGTATGGACTACAGTTTAGTTTCACATCTGATGAGTGAGTATATAATGTAATATTTTACCAAACATCTAACAAGCGATCTATCAAATGATATTCCTAAAAAATTTTATATGTAAAAAAGTTTCAACGGTTATAACATAGCAGATCTGTCAAGGAGTGTGTTAAAACTGTACTATGACTTGTAGACGCGTGGAAGATGCCGATCAATATAACCCAGGAGTCACATGAGCGGGCCAAGCGGAGCGCCAGCAGCTATCCGCGGCGCGCTAAGCGGCCTCGGGTGGAGATCTCGCCCTCCACGGGGACTCCGGTCGCGCCGCCCATACACCTCGCCCCGCGCGTCCTGTTCTCAGCCTTACCTAATCACCAGCACCAGCGACTGGCCGCCACTGTCAGGTAGAACACCAACCCAATTCGCCCATAGTATATTTACAGTATAAATTCGTTTAAGGAATATCTTTCTGTATAAGAAGTGGTAGAGCGGTGTACGCAGTCTTATCTGTTGTACTTAACGCCAAAATATTGTCAGTGACAAATATTGGTTTAAATTTTTTTCTTTTGGTGTTCACTTATCTATTTATATTTGTCAGGCAACTCGGCGGACTGGTTGTATCGTCTCCGTCGGAAGCGACACACCTGGTCATGGAGAAACTTGTGAGGACGTGCAAACTAGTGAGCTGTCTCATAACGGTGAAGCATCTCGTGACACCCGAATGGATCAATGAGAGTCAGAGACTGAACAAGTTCGCTGACGAAGCGAAATATCCATTGAGGGACGATACTTTTAATAAGATGTTCAAGTGCGATGTCGACGAAGTGCTGTTGTGTGGTGAACAGAGAAAGAAACTCTTCGATGGGATCACATTCTTCTTGACTCCGTGCGTAAAACCCTCTAGAGCTGGTCTCACGGAGATGATAGAGCTGTGCGGTGGGAAGGTCGAGAAGAACAGGCGCTCGTATGTGTCTATACAGGAAATGCACATGCAGAAGCCTTTCAGTTATCTAGTGCTAACGGTGCCCAACGATTTGCACTTGGTCTACTATCTCCTGCAGTCTGATAAGACCTTGAATGTTGTTTGTAACACCGAAGTGGTGTTGTCCGCGATCATGAGACAGAAGTTGGAAATAGAAGAATTCCTCGTTAAGATAGATTGAATAATGATAGCCAATGACTAAACAACTAGTACACGGGAAACTTTTAGAGAATATTTATACGTAAGAAGCGATACATTAACGAGTGATTTAATGTATTTTGTTCGTAACTTACACGACGCATTTTTAGAAATCATGTAGTTTACTCGTGCCTTATGGGTTAGTTGTTTTTTATTTTTATTTCGAATCTCTTGTATTCGGTTCTTTTTATTTGAACATTATTTTATTGGTTGTAGCATGTGTGATTTATATAAATGTTAAGAGTAAAAAATATATTTAAATATAAGACAAAAAATTTTGAAGAATTTTTATATTATTTTATTAAAATCTAAATTGATTTATAAAAGAAATGGTTTGAAAAATATAATATTATAAATTTTTAATAAAATTTTCTATGTAACATTGGTTTTCTTTTGGGGCAATTGATTGCAAATTTATTTATTTTTAGATACGACACCTCAGACGGTTAAAAGACTTTTAAAACAGGGGTTTATAGTAAGAAAAATAATCTTTTTACTTAAAATAATTTTCTTCAAGTAATATTCTGGGATTTTAATAAACGTGTTGGACGTAAACATCTTAGCGTATTTGCTGTAAAAATCATGTATGTTTTTAATGTTGCTACATTTGTTGCTAAAATCGTCATTTGTTTTTTAAAAGACTTGAACTGAAACTGAAATTGAGATAATAACTTTTGTCTGCAACTTCATTCAGTGCAGTGAAAATGAATTAAAAATAACATACCGTTCACAGTTAGTTAATTCTATAATTAGTCTATTAAGCAAAACGATTTGTTGCAGTATATTTTATTAAGAAAAAAACATTTCTTTCTCTTTTCGAATACCACGCTTTAAAACTGAAACGAACGATATATGGTTATAAATTAAATATTTAAAGTATATCGAGAGGTATGAAATGTTAAATAAAAATTTAGTTTAACATAAGTTCATTTATTTAAATAACTTCATAATTATAATATGATTAAGAGCGCTAAACAAAACTCGCAAACAGTAAGCTACGAGGCATTATATATACTTCTAAAGAACGCTCATATAACTAATGGAATTTACAATCATAGTCTTATCATTCATCAACTTGATCACCATATACATATAGAAGTAGTGAGATTACGATTTAATGATGGCTTCGTAAGCTTGGAAAATGCAATTAGCGACCTCTACGGTGCGGGACTTGAGGCTCAGCGTGGCCTCTGGGTTGCCGGGTTGCAGCTTCAGTTCTAGAAGGACCCATATATTGTTTGTCAGTTTGAGGGACTGGTACAACATGTCTTGACCCTCGACGTTCCTCTTAGCGATGGTGAAAACATTGTTGAGGGTCATTTTCTGTGCGATCGAATCGGCGGTGCCAACGACGTTCGTTATGGTGTGCTGGAACTCGTTCGCAGCTGGGATTTCCTTCCAGGTGGTGAGGAACACTCGCTTGTCCAGCTGTCCGTCCTCAGTGAACAGGATGTGAACGGGAATGAGACAGGCGAAGTAAAATACGTCTATATTGTTTTTGACAGCCACCTGTAATCATATTGCTCTTAAATGTATATACTTATATTGATTTCTTTAAATAAGAACTATAGAATCAGCTAAAAAATAGTAAGAGTAACTTGAATGATTACTTTATAATTATTTTTTCGTGCTTATCTTTAGTGTTTAACTGTGAGTGAGTTTATGTTAAGGTGTTGTGTAGATGTTTCTCTACCTGCAGGTTGTTGAGAGGTTCCATACGTTGAACGGGTCCGCCTGTAGCCAGAGGTAGAGGCGCGTCAGCTCGCGCCCCCGCCCCGAGCGCTCCAACAGACAGCGCGCCTCCAGGGTACACGCCGAAACTAAACAGATTATTAATAGAGTATTGGCACAGTTTAAATAATAATTCAACTATTCGTCATTCACTGTCCCGTTATCCCTTATATTGTTTTAACTGAATTACTCTAATGATCAAGACCTACTTGTGTCGGTTTAATTGTCTTTAAAATTTGAAGATCGTATTGTAAAGTATAATTTTTTAAACAAAATCGCAGAAGAATTTGCTTTGGTTATTGAAATTCAGAATGAATAAAATATACCCTATGTATTTTACGTACTATTTTCATATACCTATAATTGTTAATATGTGTTGTATGTGAAATCAGTATTTGGTTACCTATTCTTATTGAGTTGTATGGCGAACCCGCTCATCGCCTGCATGGCTTTGTTAGTGAACGTCATCTCCATGCGAAGCTGACCGTTCTGGCGACTGAATGTACCCCAAATCTCCAGACCTTCATAAGATAACAAATATATTATTAATAATATGAATAAATGTGTTATAGAGATTGTTGAAAATTCTCTTCTTATTGTTTTATAACACCTTTTCCCTTATCAGCCGGCAGCCAACATTGCTTGGGTGGTACGTATGAGGCGGGTGCTGTCGCTCCGAAGATGTCTCCGAGTAAACCGGTCGCGCTACCAGAGACGCTGGCTGTCGGCTCAGGAGCGCCCAGCTATATGACAAACATGTATAAAATCACATATTTCGCCAAAATAGCTTTCAGATGACTCTTATATACATTGAATTAAATTAGATAATAATTAATGAAAATATATATATTTATTATACATACAAGTACGTCCAGCCCTCCAGCCAGTAAGTCGAGTGCTGGCGCGGTCGCCGCTGCAGGCGGGGCCCCGATATCCATAGACAGTAGATCACCGATCAGGGACTCCTGTCAGTATATATTAATTATAGAAGAAGTTTATCAGAAACGAGTTATTATATGCTACGTTGCTCTCTACGTAGTGTACGACGTTATTCAAGCGGCATATGAAGCTAATTTTTAATTTATAAAGTTACAAGTATCTTTAAATCTGTCAATTCGTGTTTAAGTTTTGCATACAAATCAGCCAGATACATTTTTTTCATTATTAATACATATTTCTATATGATTTTACCTGGTTTGGTATAACAGCGGGCGCAGACGCGGGCGCCTCGTCCGCGGTGTGACCGCGAGCTGGTAGACTCTTGCGGACACCAGCGCCGCGACCTGTATAAGAACAAACAAACATACATATATATAAATTATATCATCATTAAAGTCGTGTTACAAATATGATAACATACCAGTATTATTGAGTGAATACAAAATTTGTGGTTTCTATTCGACCGTATATTTTTAATTATTACGTGTACGGTTACGGTACCTTCGACGAATGCCGTAGGTGGTTTGTGGTACACAGACGCCAGCGAGCTTATGTGGCAGATGAGTTCGTCTAGCAAGGTCGGCTCCAAGAGGTCCGTTTCTTCAGAGATCAGAGGCTTATCAGCCAAGACCACCTCCTTAGCCGCAGCCGGATCCGTTGACAGTAGACGCCAGTAGATGAACCCGCGGTCCCTATAACAATAACAAGCACATATAAGCTTACGAGCATAAGCAATACATCACCCGTGTGTGTTAAGTGTGTACTATGTACCTGAGATCTGGATTGTCCGAGTCCTGTGTGGCTAGGCTCAATACATGCTGCACGAGCTCCTGGGTGTCAGCTGGACGCTTCAGGAACAGCTTCACAACAGCTGTTAACAGCTGCAACTGGACCTGTAGAAGATAATTAATGCATTTTCATTTAACATAATTTTCTAAATACATATACATATATATAACATATAGTAGATTTTTTCAACATTACCTGGGCGTTCTCATCGTGAAAACCTTCGAGGAAAGAGTCGAGGAGCTCGTCGGCGTTGTCAATCCTCTCAGCGTACTCGCCCACGATCCAAACCTTTGTTATATAACATTCAGTTAACGTTAAATTATAATAAAACAAATTCTAGCATAACTAAATAATACAAACGCTCGTCTTTAACAAGTTTCAAAATTATGCTATTCAGGTAAAAACACGTATCTAAAACTTTTGTATTATAAGGGACAGATAATTTAGTTGTTGAAGCTGGTGGGACCGTTTTGCATAGTATTTAAATCACGTATTGATATAATTTCGTATATTTTATGTCAACGTATAATCTACTCACCATTGATGCTCTCGCCTCAGGCTCGTCGAGTGTGTCCAAATTCTCACACAACGTACTTATAATGCTCTCGTATTTGTTGGGATATTTACGGAATATGTCCTTTATGACAACGATCGCCTCTTGTACCACGTAGTTCACTTTGGTTTGAATTAACTCCAGTAAGGTTGACACGCAACGCTCCGCTGAAGGCTCCACCTACAATAACGTATTCGTTAACTCACGCAGTCATAATACGAATATCTCAATTACATGCTAAACCAAAACTTACAGTCAGATAAAGCGCTTCGTTAAATATAGATATACATTAATTTAATGGACATAAAAATTTAATATTCCCAAAAAAAAAAACGATCTGGATTTCAAATACAATATCCAAATTTATGTATATTTTACTTTATGAAGCATTTCACATTCTAAACTGATGTTTTGAACATTACATTTGAAATCCAGAGTGTTTTATATCAATAAAATAGTGTCTAAAACTTGTGTTGGTGAGTGTACGTCACCTTAATGGCACACCGTCCTATGGCCCTGACGGCCTTCCTCACGAAATCCACATCCACCTCCGTGGCGTACTCCTTCAGCTCGCCCAGGACCTGCGCGATGTTGGCTTGAGACGCAAGACGTATCATGATGTCCAGCTTTTCCAGTTTCACGTAGATTGGATCGTTGTACTTCACGAAGAATACCTGGGCGGAATTGTTTGTTAGTAGAGTTCAAGGTCATAAGTTGCTTCACACAACTTATTTAGTAGTGGTCATCTCTCTTTCACAGAGAACAAACTTTCAATGTATTAAATATATTATATAAAATATTTCACCTTCATCTCGTGTTTTAATATATCCGGTCTCTTCTGCACCACAAGGTTTATGTTCCGTAGCGCTACGTATTGGACTTCGGGCTCAGCACTCAGTAACGTTACAAGGGGCGGAGCCAGCTTCCTGGACAAAGTGCTCACTAATTCCGTCTCATCTGATAACATCTCCATGAGCTTCATGAGGACCTTTGAATGAAAATAATATGTGAATACAGTGATAAAATATAAAAACGTATAAAAACAACAACGAAGAAGTTTGTATATTAACGTAAGCTTACCTTGACGGCTGACAGAACGACGGCGGCGTTGGCGTGGGCTAGACGCGGTGTTATACGTTCGCATATAGAGTGAGCCTCGCGTGAATCACGAGGGGAGTAGTTCGAAAGAGCGTCCAGTATGAACACCTGACCCCACTCCGTGCACTCGTTCAGGGCTGTCAGCAGCTTGTTAATGGTTGGGGCGTTCATTTCTGGAAATATAGCACATTAGAATATCTACCAATAGACTGGTTGTCGAGTGTCAACCCTATTGCCACCGTCATGTTAAAAAAATACTTGGAATAGGCTTAGAACTCAAAACTGTGTAGCGAAAGCAATGATGATATCCATCTCAGCTTGAGATTCACTACAAATCATATGTAAATGTATATACTGACATTTTATTGACAAAATTGTACCAATATCTTAATTCTCACCTACAAGCGGATGTCCGGATACACTGGCTTCATTAATCTCAGAGAGAGCTGCGACAGCGTTCGCTACAACCATAGGATTTGAGTCACTCAACAGATCCTTTAACTGATCGAGGAAACCCTGTAGATAATATAGAACGTGTAAACTGGTTAAGAAAGGATGACACGAAAAATTCAATTTTAAACTTGTAGACAACGATTCAGTGACGGCAATGTATAATACCTGATCTTCCACCATACTGGGTGATATGTCGTACAGTTTGGCGACGCACACGGCAGCCGTCTTCCTGACATAGGGATCTTCATCCTTGAGACACTTCCGTAAGGGCTCACAGAGGTACTCCGTGATCTTGTCCACTCGGATGCAACCCATGGTCCGTACAGCCAGAGCACGGATCAAAGGATTCGAGTCCTCGCAATCCTGCGTTCACAATGTCTTTTGATTTGTAATAAAACATCCATATCCTTACCGAAGCAATTTGACTATAAGCATATACGGTAGAAACTTGCTAAGTTGTCATGATTTGTCAATATTAGCTGTGGACTATGCAATGCCGAATGATTTATGAACAGTTTGGCATATTTTTTTTCTGTTTGGCAAACTGCCCGATATAGAAGTTTGGCAATTACTATTTGGCATTTACCATGATTCCAAAAAGTACTGCAGAGAGGAAGAACAATTTTCCTAATGACAGAATAATCAAGAAGCTCTACCTTAATGAAAATTAGTTTTAACTATTTGCATAAATCATAGATGCTGAGAATATATTCCGCTGACTTTACATATGTATAAATACACTATATTTTTCAAGCTTTGATATTCATGTGGCGTGGAATTAATGCAGTTGAAGCTCTCTAAGCGATTGTCGTGTATCAAACTCTAATAAAAATAATTAAAATTGACCAAATATGGCTTCGGTGATATAAAATTATGAATAGTAGTGAGGGCGACTACAGTCATTTTTCATATTATGTGATATGCAAGCCGAGGAAATATTTCAACTGCTATTTTAGCAAGGTTCCACAGTATGGTATCATAAAATAGCCAATGTGCTTCTATAAATGGGTCATGACATAACCGATATATATTTATTACTGTAATGTTCATGTAGATTTACACATTCAAACCTTCAATACATGCAAATGTGGATGGGTTGCCGACATGCATGTTTGTTTGTGCTACGTGAGTTATGTAACTAAATGTCATTAAGTAATGTGTAAATCTACAAACAGATGAGTTGATTTGGATCATATGTTTACCTTAACAAGCTGGTATGTTGGTAGATCCTTCCACCCATCATAATATGGTACAGTAGACATTAAAACGATAAAAAAGACAAGTCACACACACACATAGCTAAACTACGTCTTTATTCGTCTCATATATAATTAATTTAGTCATGTAATAGCTTTATAATATAAATATAACCATGATTTGGTATTCCTGTGTCCGCAGGCAATCAAATTAATTCCAAAGACATTCCAATGATTTGTAACATTTATTTTACATAAACTTATGTTACAATTAACTTAAAATTTATCATATATATACATATCGTATTCCAGAGACTAATCATTAGATCCGTTTTAATAAACATAAAAATTTCCACCTATGCAGTTCTTGTTAAGAAAACAATAATCTTATAATAACTCATCCAATTTACCAGTTCAGTGAATGGCGAACTGTTTCATTCTATTAGTCCACAACATGCATATTGCTAGAAAGCTGAACCAAGTTTCAAGATACCTTAATCAAATTCAATATGGACACCGTCAAAGACGCAATCATACCTTGACAAATGTGTTAACAGCCATGATAGCCATATCCGGCTGGGACTTGGCGTAGTTCATGAGGTACAAGTATACCAGCTTCTTGAGTTCCAAGTTGTCGGTTTGCATGCAATTAACAACATCAGGGAATAGAGCTGACACATCTTTGCCCACGGTCATGGAAGCTATCACCTAAAATTTTTATATCAATTACCCCCTTCTGTTTCACCATTCTTAATTCGATAATCTATACATGAAATGTAAAATGAAAATTTCTTTTGAACGCCGTCACTAGTAAGTAAACTTTTTATGATTTCTTTACCTTTTTAACAGCTTCCTTCTTCTTTTCTTTCTTATCGCTATTCAGCTCCGACTTGAGCTCGAATATTTCGCCTTTCTTTGTAGTTGTGAAGTATTTTGAATCAGTCATTTTGTTGGCTTCTTTAAAAGATGAAAACCAACTTAACCGGCCGCTTAATCTTTATTTTATAACTTCTTTTCACCTTGCCCTAAGAAAATCAATAACTTAACAATTTCTTGTTTTTCATAATTGTACACTTAGTTTTATAAAGATGAAGGAATTACTTAAGAAAAGATGTGATATAGTGAAAGATTACTAACAAATTTTGTTTAAAAATCCAATACTTTTACAGAAACTCTTGAAAATTTCTCTAAGTAGTTTTAACAGCCTTCAAGGGGCGTATAGTATTTTTTAGTCTATGATTAATCGTTCTGGTAGACATGGCATGCACAGTTTATATAATAGTTTTGAAGTCTTCTGTATTGTAAGCATCAAAAATACTTAAAACTGAAAATAAAATGTACCAATTTAGATTTGTTTTTATTGTTATAACTTTTTTAATGTAAGACAATTTTTCGGCTCCAAAGAAAACTCGGTAATGATTTCTAAACAGCGACAAAACAAAAACTAATTGTTTAAATTGAAGATTTCCAGTTAAAATAATGCATTTTAATCCAATAATTTTACTCTTAGCCATGTAAATGAGTTTATATGAATGATGAATCTATATCTTATTTAAAATCCAATACCAAGAAAAAAAAATACGTTCCTCTATCTTTCATAAGAGGGGATTTAATTAGCGCAAAAGTTTTTCTCTTTACTTTGTCACAAGAGCTTGGTTTTTTTTTTAATATAGATAAAAAATCAATGATTTTTGCAATTCTTTGCTCATTGGAAATGCACTAAATTAAAATACCAACCAAGAGCAGGCAATAGCAAGTACAAACCCTGAATTGTGATTATAAAATGTATATGAAAGAAAACCATAGTAGTATTTTGAAATGTGGTTAATCTTTTTTTCGGAAATTGTTTTGTATATACGTCCTATGTGGTATTAGTACTTCACGATTAAACTTAATCCATTTGTTGTTTTAGGCTAGAAAATATATTCATAAAATTTGTTTATTTTTCACGTCCAATGTTACTTGTTAAGTTTAATTAAGATTCACATAAGGTAGTTTAGTCGGTAGAATTATATCACAGTTTAGGTTTGGGTTTAGTTATACCATCAGTGAAAATGGTGTTTCAACTATTAATGTTTTATTGTCACTCTTTTTCATTCATAATTCTTTGCACATGATAATAACAACCTGGATATATGATTAAACAATTAGAAACTATAGGTGTTCTGAGGGTGAAAGTGTAGGAAGCGAAATAATATTTTTAGCAAAATCTTCTGGTTAGATACTTAAATTAATTATTATTACGAACGTGGTTATTATAATTTTTTTAACTATTTCATGATTATAACAATGAATAATTGGTGTTCGTTTAGACGAAACATATCTGACAGGGCAAAATATACCTACCCCGTCAGATATGTTTAAACCCGTACCACTCACAAACTTACATATAAATTCAAACAGCATTATATTCGTAGTTACTTTATTAAATATTTAATTTTACAACCAATATCGAACGCAGTAACATCTCATTACATATTATCATTACAAGTAATATATTAATTGTTAATATAAATTTATACTTGGTTACAGACACAATATCTAAAGAGTATACAGAAAAAAAATTTTTTTTTTTTTTGTATGTGATAAAATATACGATCACGATACATTAATAAAAATGGACTACATTCCGCTAAATATTAAAATTACATTAGAACAAACCATTCAATATCGCTGATTATAATCTAACAGATATGTTTGTTCGTCTATAGAGCAACATATTAATTGTAACAAATAAATCATATAACAGTCTGCTCACACAAATTTTACAAATTAAATAATAAAAATGTATATGCAATCTATTTATTTACATTTAATTAACTAAATAACAATCAACCTAATAATAAAAAAATTGTTTATCTTATTTCATCTAAATACTGACTCGCTGGCTGATAGCCCAGCGCTGTTACAACTATACACTGAAATTACATATAAATTAAAAAATAAATTAAATCAGGCCATTTATAATGAAAGCGGTTTGAGAAGCCAAGTTCATTTAAAAAAAAAATGGGATATTATATTTTGGAATGCATACACTTCACAAATATATCGATAACTTGGCAACACTACATGTGTCAAAATGTCGATAGCAAACACACGAAGAACATTAAGTCAAACACTACAAATAGAAATAGAATAGGTAAATTTATAGAATCGCCTATTGTATATATTAAATATTGAGCAGATTATTATAGTCAAAAGTTAAATTGATTTCTAGAAGCGGTCTATATTTTAAGAAAATTTTAAAATTTGTATGTGTTTGTTTATCGTTAAAATCATTTGATTGTGATTTTAGTTTAAGGTAATGTCTACTACAAGTCTACTTTTAATGATTTTCCTATCATACAATGTTAAATACATGCATAGTTTATCTATTCATACAATAATTTCGTCGAATCTAAATATCCATATATGATACCGATCGCTGTTATCATTCGTAAGACCGTTAGCACTTGTTGCAAGTCATACATAAAACAATATGCTGTCGACTCGATCGATAACTCGTAAGCCATAAGCACAACACTACACCGACTATATACGTCAAAACACATTACTAAGGTCATTACATGAAACGACACACAACAGCAGTGGTGACAAGCAACTTTAAACTTTATCGCTAGCATGTAAGGTGGTAAATTAAAATAGAGTCTGTTGACTTCCGTTCCGTTCCATCTACTCAATAACCCTATGTGTGTTGTGCGAGCGCTGCCTAGTACACAATGCTGTACAGAGCAGCGGCAGCGCGCCCGCGAGCAGTCCGCCCGCGGCGGCCGGCTGTTATGCGAACGATTCCTTCGTTGGACTCAACTTAGTGCTAGAACCGACGCTCGACCTGCTCTGACGTCCTTCCGGGCTTTGGGATCTGGAAATTATTTATTAATATTATCACTGCTGGACAGAGGCCTGGTACTCAAGTATATTGTACTATCAACATAATAACTGATCTTCAAGATCAATGTACAACGTACATATAAATACAATATTTTTGATACGATCATTCTAAACTAAGTCCGAGCTTGCCGTTACATGAACTGCTATGGTTTTGTTGCTGTATGTTTAATTAGATTAATAATTCCAAGTTACTTCTGTGAGTCTAGATGAAGACTGGCACGCGAAGGCACTGACGGGCTCAGCTTGTGGTTGGCGAGGAACGTCCCTATCGATTCATCAGAACTGTAACTGTCGTTGTCGCTGAAATATAAAAAAATATATATAATAAAAATTGCATTGACCATAGTTAGTATGTAAAAAACATTGCATAATTTCACTATATTATAGTGTGACCAACAAATGTAAAGCGACTTAGTGAAATAGTAAATTTTAAATATAACGAAGTAGTATATATCTTTGGAGTCGGTTTGATCTGATGTAACTAATATTCAAATGAGCGGCTCTTATTTGAAGCTATACAATATACATGTAGTTCCATCTTTTTCTGACATGCGTTTGTAATATAGTTGATGTTCTAAAATAGTTCATTAGACTCGGAAAAAAACGACTTTAAATATTGTGGACCGCGTTTTGATCGGGACTGCAGCAAATGCTTCTCCTAGTATAGAGAGTAAAGTTACTTCAATGTAACAGAAGATGGGATAAAATCTTCTGGGGGTTATCATTAACTAGCAAGCAAACGAACAACTTTACAGTGATTTTTAATGTAAGGATATCATATCACGTGATCACGTCATATCCTGTCACCTGTCAGTGTCCCTGGAGTCCCCGGGGCTGGAGAGATCCCCCGCGATGGCTTCCTGTAAGGCTGCCGCACGACGTGCCGCCAGGCGAGCCTCGTCCCGGGCGGCGGAGGCCTCCGCTGCTGCGGCCGCTGCTGCCGCCTCTGCCGTGCTCTTAGCCCGCGACACCTCGCTCAGCTTAGACGACAGAGCTGCGTTCTCTTCCTTCAATTCCCTGGACATTAAAAAAATATATTTTTTTACTACAAACAAGATGACAATGGATAGATTTGGTTTAATATATTTTCTATTCTATATTGCAACGAAAGTAAATTTTCGTCTAGCAAGACTTCTTATAGATAAGCCGCTTGTGTAATTTTAGTATGCTTGGCCAAATATTTAAAATACTGACTATATTTAACACTATGTTACAGTGAGCTACATAATTTCATTTAAATTTTATTACGCAATATATATATAAATGGAATATTAAAAACTTTACTGGAAGCAGGGCTCTGTTTAGCTACTTCCGTTACATGTTTACGAGGGTATCGTTTTATTTCCCATCAAGTTCGCGGGTTCGAATCTCGTTCAGGACTTTTGTTTTTCACATATTTATATTATATTTTCTATAACTAACTAACTAACCTCAGTTGTCTTGTAAGTTTTCTAACTTCCTCCGCGGCCTGGTGATCTTTGGCGCGTGCTGCGCTAAGTTCACTGGCGAGTTGTTCGTGAGAGTCCCTCAGTCTAGCCAACTGTCCCTCAAGACGGGCCCGGGACGTCGCTTCTAACTCCAGACTCGATTCCAATTCCTACAAACAAGAGAATATAATAAAAAACAATAATATAACTCTGTATATAGAAAAGTCATTGTATCTCGTAGAATTCTATTACAAACAAAATAAACTAAAACACACACAATAACATAACAACAGCTGATGTTAAATATTAATTTAATACACTTATATCTGGCCATTAATAATATTACAAGAAAAAAAAACTGTCACTTTTGGATTTTTAATCTGTTAAATCATTGTTTTCTCATTTTCGCGCTAAAACGGATTTGGGTGATAAAAAAAATTGAATCACTGTAATTGCTTTACGTAACCTTGGTATGACGCCAAATACAACTTTTGAAATTCTGCGTAAGCTTGGTATCCTTTAAATAAATGTGTTTGAGATATTGTTAAGTACATCGAAACCCTCCGTTTGTGGCAGAAACGAAAATGTGGCCTACGTAATTTTAAAATTTCGATTAACACATTAAGGGAAAGTATTTTAAAGGTGAAATAACTTGCAGGTTACAAGAGATACTGTGTGCTCAGTGAAATGATCCCACTTGTTCAGAAAAATTCGAAATTGAACTCTATTCACACATGATATAAATTCTAATATTTATCGATCGCAGAGATAAATCCCCAAACAAATTACGAGTACACATACGTACTGTCACTTATAGGTTAAAGGAGTATTGTGATATTTGTTCTACGCAATAGATTTTTCTACCTTTTCAATCTACAGCGAAAATGTATTATTACAATGATGAGGTGGCCATATAAAGCCGCTAGTAATGACTACATTACATAGATTTACTCAATTGCTACTTATTTTGCATTATATTGCCGCGTCGGCTGAATAAGCGGCTAAGCGAATAATATATATTCTCGACATTGTGGCGACAGCGCCATCTTGTAACGAGTGGACGAAAGTATTAGCTATACGTTAACTAAAACATTCCTGTTGTTACTGTTTGCACACAAGTAGAAATATGAACGAAAATGTTTTTGAATATTGTAGTAATCGGATTGTTGTGAATGAAAGGGCTGCTAGGTAGGTTTTGAGTCAGTCTATATACAAGCCATATCATCTACTATCCAAATAAAGTAGATATTTCTGTTGAATACCGTGTTTATTTTGCTAATCAAAACCCTGGCACGTGACAATATGGTAGTTTTAGTTATATGCACGGACACATACAGAGATACATACATCTAAGTCCGTTTTTTTATGAATCGTTTCGATGGATGATAAATACATGATTACATAACATAAGATGCAGTACCTTATTCCTGAGTTCGAGTCGTCTGCCGGCTTCGTGTTGTTCGTGTGTGTGACCGGCCTCAGCGTGTGCTAGTCTAGTGGTCATCTCAGTGAGTTTCTCTCGCGCCTGACGTGCCTCTTCAGCCGCAGCCTCCGCTCGGGACTCAGCCTCGCGGGCGGCTGCCTGAGCGGCGCACAGCGCGCTCGTACTCGCCCGATACTTCTTCAGCAGCTATATTATATATAACAACATTAAGTTTACCAATTTTCTTGAGATATGTATTATATATATTTTAAAACGAGATCAGAAGAATCTTTTAAAGGATTAACTACAGTAAAAACCAAATTTTAATTAATATTGACAGTTACAACAGACGACACAGTCGGCTTGGATAGTAATCTTAGTACATCATTTGTGTGTTTAAATGTTTGTTTGACTGTACTGATCTTAACAAAGAGAAATAGCACGCATAAAACCCTTCGTACATAACAGGAGAAATCATTGATTTAGTATTAATCTAAGAATCTCAATTAGTATTTTAATTGAGAAAAGTCAATGTCATACACGTATAGTGATTCTGCGATGTATCTCAGGATATATCTTATGGCTTGTATGTATGTGTTTACCTCGGCGGCTTCCTCCTCAGCGTCGTCTAGGGCTGCGCGTGCGGCAGCGGCGTCCCTCGTGGCGGCATGCGCTCTCTCCACGGCCTCGTTCCGGGCGCGCGCGGTCTCCTCTAGGGCTGCGGTCGCCTCGCTCGCCTCACTCTCAGCTGTCGAGCGTGCCTTGTTAGCAGCGCGCAGCGACAACTCCAAGTCTTCCACCTGGACAATAAATATTGATGATCTCAAACAAATGACACGCAATGAAACAACAACCTTGTGCAGCTATGATAAGACTCATATTTGTATATCAGTATTATAAATTTTACTGTTGAATAATACGAAACTAAATTATATAAAATTTACAAAATCAATGTTTAGTAAAATTGATTCAAAATTAAAGAGAAAATGGGTAATTAAAATTTCATCGACTCAAGCTATCTAGATTCGAACCAGCGATCTATGTTATATAGATGTCCAATCATGAAATGATCTTATTAGTAAAGTTACATTAAAACCGACCTGGTTTTTCAAATGTCTTATCTGAGTCTTCCCTCCACCTTCCTTTTCCTTCTGTTCCAACATCGTCTGAGCGTCTCGCAGCAGGGCGCGGTAACGTTTCACATCCCTGTAAGTATATTATTAAACTATTTAATAGGAGAATAAATAAAATTATTCTTATATAAAATCTTTCGTCGCCGCTATCGAAGTTGATAGTTGCATTAATATCTGCGGAACTGTAAAAACTCAAGCCATTAGCCAGCCTTCCTATGAGGACACTATTCCACGTATATTCAGGCCAAAAAGTGTTAAAAAAGCGAAGTTGTTCTAATATTTTTTTGACTTCGATAATTTCAGAAGACACTTGTTCATTGCGAAAAATTTTCGCAGTATTAGAAAGACAATTCATTTGGGAAGGCTATAGGCTATAAGACCAGCAGAAGACTCAAAGGAAACTGTACTAAAATGGGCTAAAGTGGTTCCTTTTGAGAACTGCAGTTGTGAGAGTTTAAACAAAAGCAGCTAGCACACTGAAAATACTTTAATGAGTCTTAATCAGCTCAGCTAGATAATACAAATATTTTTACATTTTCCATCACAACAAAGTTGCGTGCAAAATTACTAACTTTTGCACTCAACTTTGTTCATCACTAGATGTATATGAGTATCATACGAGTAACATGTTCCATATATCACATAGATATAACCGTATACAATAAATTGGTTCCGTACCTCTTAAGTCTAATGACCAGCTGTCCCTGTTCGTGTGTCTCCTGGCGAGCGGCTTCCTCCAGCGCTGCCAGCCGTCTCTCCAGCTCGTGTCGCTCGCGGAGGAGCAGCGACCGCTCTGAATGCTCGCTCTCCAGCTGACTCTCCAGCACTATAACACAAACATTATATTAAGTATAGCTATTAAGTAGACATAAAAAAAGTCATTTATTTCAAATACACAAACAAACAAACCCACTGTATCGGGACAGGTATAAAATATATATGTATATAATTAAACATTAAAAAATCCTTTATGTCAAATATCTACAAGCGCACTGTAATTCAATGATAAGGTTCTAATTACATATATAGATCGGTGGAATATCGTCTTTAATAAAATTTGCTTGTCTTTGCTGCGGTTTTTGTCTTATATCTTCATATTAAATAGAGATGGTTGTGGTTTATATAGTATTAGATATATTTTTTTAAACCATATTGTTTTGCAAATTATATCGTCTATTAAATATTTCATAATCCATATTTATAAGAAAATGCAAAAATTAAGGCGATTGGAGGAAAAATATCGAAATTGTATGTAAAATTATTGATGACGTCAGAAACCACACACACATGCAAACACGACAGCACACACACTCAAAAACATGCGGCCCTGTAGTAAATGGAATCAATACTAAATGAAATTTCGCTATACACAAACACACAGAATGACGCGCAGTAATATGTAGTAATAAGATAGAATAATAACACAATCGCAATGCATATGGTACATATATTAGTATAGCTCGCACACTTGCAGAAGTAAGCAGTCAAATAACACAAAATACGTAGATTCCATAGATTTTGGTAAAATCGCATTGCACACACACACACATACACATACACATATATATTAGTAACAGGATAATAAATTTGCACAGACCCTTCATTAAAAATCGCAAAACATGTATTTTAACACATTGGTTATAATGAAGTATGTATGTATGTTAGAAATTCTTCTTTTTTATTTGAAAAATATTAGTTTGAATTAAGACAGTTAGTTTTATTTTAGGCTTAGAGAATAACACAACAACATATAATTTTCGACAAAATCGCGGAATAACGAGGATATGTAAACTTAAACATGCACAGGAAAAGAAATCAAATGCACAACTGTAGTTAATATTTGTGTTAACACACATGCACGCACACATACGAAATACTGTACGCACACACATATAATGATATGAATGAATGAATGAATGTATACACTCACTTTTAAGTTTCTTAGATGCGTTCGCTCTAGTTTCTTCCATCTCGTCGTCTCTAGCGGCAGCTTCCAGACGAGCCTCCTTCCGTTGCTGCTCCAAAAGCATCTCCAGGCGAAGCTTAGAACTCTCCAATAACTATAAAATGAAACATGACATACAAATCGTTATTTTTTTTATATTAATGTAATATATTAACATCGAGATATTTAGTTTTGGTCACAAAGTCAGCGTCTCTAACATCTATACTAGTTTTATGGGGTTCGATTACAATAACACCTTATATTTAATATACGCTCTTAAACATTAACATATAGTAAAGATGTAATGTGATTTTTTTCAGCAAGCATTTACAGTTGTATTTTGAGATAATTCAATTAGTAATTAGGAACAGTTGAACAATTTTCACAAAACTAACCTCTTCGTACTACAAGCAGCGGAGTAGAGTTTGTCTTAAAAATCTTATATTCGGAGCTAGTTAGTGATCAGAAAAAGGTTATTTTATTGCACTCGTAATAATAATAGCGACTGGTTGAGCTATAATCTCAATCAGTTGTTATTATATTGCTGTTAAAAACCGGTTCGCACCGGATTGAACCGGGTTAAAGGGGATGAACAATTTTTAAATAACTTTTGAACATCTCGCTTTTTTTTAAAGCTCAAGCTGTATCTATTTCAATGTTTTACCTGTATCTGTCCGGCCAGCTCGTCCAGCTCCTCCTCCTGGTCTCTCACTCGTCTCTCCAGCTCGCCGCGTGTTCTCCTGAGAGCGGCCACCTCGTCCCCTCCTCCCCTCTCCTCCAACTCCCTCGCCGCTGACAGAAGACGCTCCTCCTTAAGTTCCACCTCCATGCGAGCCTCCTGTTTATATAGATCATTTGAATAACATGACATATAATACTTGGAAAAGTTTGAATTTCATCTCAACAATATAGGCATATGTTTGAGTGAAGCGAGAAGAACGCTATACTGGCGACTCAGGTCATTCACGAATTGAGATGATCTCGGCAACCCAATGTCCGATAGAGTCGAGGCATTTTTGTTCGATAGCCCAGTTGTCTGGGGTGGTTTTTATAAAAATAAATTTACATCCGACCACCAATTTCAATTCAAAACGGTTCGATACCCGATAGTTAAGGTCTCTTCACTCAACTTTCACCGAGGGCTTATGCGAAGAGTAATGAGAAGGTGCATCTCCTAGTTTAAAGATGATTATGTCTAACTAGTCGTCGAAAGGAATCTAAAATAGTTTATGGGAGACAAAATACTAAATTAACGAACTAATTATTATTTAGTATATTATATATTTAATAAGAATTGCAATTTTTAAGTATTTAATATTTTCAATAACTTCTGTTAATGTCTTTTTGTTCTGGTCTTTTTATAAATGAAGACGTATTTTATTTACAGAGAGAAGCTTTCCATAATTAACTTTCAAATATGTCTATCAGAAATCACTAACAGTATAACAGCTATGGAAACCCTAGTTATAACTAACTAACTGACTGTAATACTCCATATAAATTCCATAACTCACTGATAGACTCTGTTCCAGTGCGTATTTCTCCGCGTGTGCCTGATCTCTCTCCCGGGAGAGTCTCTCCTTGGCCGCTCTCTCTCTCTTCAACTCCTCCTGGGCACTGTGGAGCTCCGCGTCAAACTTCCGCTGACGTTTCTCCAGGAGATTGTTACGACACGTCTGTTGGATAACATTTTGTATTAGTTCATATATCAATATACGTACTCATATAGCCGAATAAATGTGTTTTCACTCTACATAGCTGGAGACATCTATTTGAAAGCCTGTCAATAGTCATTGGCCAAGACAACAAACATTCATAGAAGTATCAAAGATTGTAGTATTTTGTATATGTATTGATTTACTTGTTCGTCAAGCAATGATCTCAGATCAGCCATATCGTTGGTGAGCTTTTGCAGTTTGCGTTTCCATTGTGCAGCGACCGCACGCTGTTCCTCGACCTCCTCGTAGGCATCTTGAACCTTAAAACAAGTGTGTTTAAAATTTAAAATACAATGACAGACGTGTATACGTAATACAATTAACACTGTTTTAATCGCAAGGAACATACTTCAGTTATAATCAAAATTTACATGAGAAAGATTTTAAGCTATTATCAAAATCGTTCCCGAATATTCTAGACAAATACCTATGTATTTACACAATCGCACTGCGTTCCTTCAGTTAATTAACAAATATGAAAGAAATCATTCGTATAAAAACAAAAAAAGCAGATATATTATGTATGATTAATCGCTTTGAACTGAGATAAAGTCACGCCATATATCAAAAGATGCTGACAAAAAATAAGTCTTCAGAAGCGACGAAAAATATATAGAAACTTAAAGAATTAAAGTCACAAATAAAACCTATTTGGTGTGATATAAGATTAAAAAAATAGACATTTAAATAAAGAATTTAATTTTTTTTCCAAGCAGAACATTAAATGTATTAGAAATCTAACAATAATTATGAGTATTAAATATGTTACACAATAAGGGTCTTCAGATATGTATGAAGACGTATAAAACTGTTTAAATCGGCCGTCATTATCGGTGGCCAGCAATCTGGAGAGTCGCCAAGATTTGGAAACAATTGATTTCTTAAAAAAAAACAAGTCCCAACAGATATTAACTTTAGTACACTGACCTCAGGCTCGTCTACCATCACTTGTAACGAATACTGAATAGATATATGTTTTTTGGAGACCGAATAAATCGCACGCGTTATCACTTGGACGAATTTCTATGACGCTATCAGCATCACAGAGCGATCAAGGATGATCGCTGATAACTGGGCCGAGAGATAAAACATGATTACTACAGTTACTTGAGCAAGGACTGAACGGTAGAATTAATTTATATTCCCGACATTATTAAAGAATTATTAAGTCAAAAATTATTCGTGTAAAGGATTTTGGTACCATAAAAGTTAACGTTTAAACGGATACATCGATTTCGATGAAACTTTTCAGTTTACATACATTCGAATATATTAAAGTTTAAAGAAAAAATATAGTGAATTGTCAGCTGTATGGACGCTCGTACAAAATCGCTTTGCTTAGAAGACATTAGTTTCGAACATTATTCATTACTATTATTAAAGAAACACATTTAGATGAACAAGTCGCAAGAGCTTGAGAACCTGAGCACGTTTTTGCAGCTGCACGTATCTTTTCAGAACCCACCTTCTTTTCCAGCTGTTTCTTGACCGTCACCAGCTGTTCCAGGTCGTCCTCGTGCTGTCTCCTCAGCTGGGCTCTGAGCAGCTGCAGCTCTCTGTGTGCCCTCTCGAACCGCCTCTTGTACTTATCGCCGCTGGCACTTCCGTCCGCTTCCGAACCCTCGGAGTCTGACGGCTCAGCGTTACCATTCTCCGCAGATCTCCAATGAAGGAGTTCCAGCTCCAAGCGTTCGGATGCCTTTAAAGAACATATCGATTAGCCGAAAATGTACATCTCTGTATTCAAGACTTTTAACTTTAGTACTGACTATTTCAGTACTAGATCTGAATGTAATTCGTATCTAATAATCCAAGAAATGCTCTGATTACAGTTGATTCTAGTAAGATGTTTTTTGTCAAATAAATAAAATATAAGAAGAATGATCTTATTTTACCATACGACGTATAATAAACATATTTAGTTATTATATATCTATGTAACCTGTTGTAAACGTTGGTTGTTAGCCAGCAATTCTCTATTGTCTCTCTCAATCCGGAGTCTCTCCGCAGCCTCTGCATCAGCTCGTTCGGTCGCTAGAGCTGCTGCCGCACGCTCATCGGACAACTCACCGCCAACCTCTGATAACTGTAAACAATATATACATATATAGAAAATTTAATTATAAACAAGCATAACATCAATATTTACATAAAAATCGATACTAAGTATTCCAAACGAAATAAAATCCGTTTGTACATCTCTAACCTACAATCACCATTTTAAAAGACGTAATTCTTTTTAGTGAGGAATGTAAATAATATTTTCTATGATAAAATACTTTTTCAATGTGATAACGTTAGATGTACTATATTTATAAATATACCAAGTAAAAGAAGATAGGAATTCAACTAGATCAATTAACAAATCGTTAATAAAGATATTTTGAAAGGTAAATAATTCCATATCGTTGCCAAACAAGTTTCATCCGTCTATTTAGTTATACGAAACATTGTATGTCATTCATCAAACGTTTATATATATGATGTCTAAGACTTTCGCGAGTATTGATTTAAATCAAACCAATCTTTTCAGATATACAGCGCGTTTTAATTTTTTTTAACCTACATAATCCCGACGTATCGGTTCCTTTACAGCAGCCGTGAACAAGTTCAGACGAGATCAAAATCTCATTCGTTAGGAGTGTTTATGTAGAAAATATATGCTTCGGTTATATATATATATGAATCAATGATGATACTTTAAGTAAGCGTTGAAAAAAAATTTACACTTCCCCATCATTCACAACCGAAAATTATCTGTACGGTTATCTTATCTCTTACTCCGAGTTAATACCCATTGTAAATTCGGATTTGTATGTTAGGAGATAATATATGTCATTTCGAACGAGCTTCTGTGAACTAATCAGCTGCTAGTTAATATGGTACATGAAACGAATTCATATATTTTATATGAATCAGGTCAGAGGCATTAAACACAATTATAAAGTAGGGCGAGGTGAAACGTCAATAATTATTACCCAGATTTCATGTCCACGAGACGTTTCAGGATATTTTATACACTCGGTTACCAAAACTTGACAGACGGACAGTTTTCACTAAACTTAACAATCCGTCGTTTTAATTGTATATTTAAAAACCTATAAGATCATAATATTCACAGCGCAATTATATTAAGATGGCATATTGTTGAAATAAATTCAATATCATTTAATGCTTTATGAATGTTGTCATAACTAAGGAGCTATAATTTATATATGTAAGCTATTTTAAATATTTGCTGCATCCCAATGCGTAAAACATTACTTGCCAAGCGCATACGGAAATTCCCGACAGTCCGAACCTATACAAACATAATACTGTTACGATTTCATAACAGCAAAGAAAATAGAAACTTCCGTGTCACGGTGAACGACAATGTCAACTAACGGCTGACGATGATAGACGTCTAAAAAAAACATACGCATTAGTTAAAGTTATCGTAAGAAATCAACAATGAAAAATATATTTTTTTTTTGGCAAGAGTCGCGGCGATGCGCTAATACCAAGCCAACGCTCAAGCGCCATCGGTGGAGCGTGAAACTATCTAAGAGACAACGTTAATTTATTATAACACATTGCAGCCATGAGTGTTTATATAACAATATTCGATGAGTTCTGTATTTACGAGGGGACAAGTGTATTTCATGTTACACCAACCTCATCCATTTCAGAAACTGTGGTACGATCTTCAGATATGCCTCTCGAGGACCTACAGACGCTACTAGCTCGGCTTCCGCTGCGACTGAACAGAGTGAACCCTTTTATCATAATATTTGTAGCAGATTTTGATCTACCAATTTTTCTCTTTTTTCCATCATAATACATTTCAAGATCCGGTTCATCCTTGTGGCCCATTCTTCTCCACTCATCCATAACATGATCGGTTCTTTTCAGAAAGTTGTCTATTTTAGTACTCAAGTAATTGGACGAGGTTCCCTCTTCAAGATGAGCAGCTATCGGCTTGAACTTTTGTCGTACAGGCTGCTTCTTACAACCAAGCACAAATGATAGATTCGCATCGAAGACGACGGGCGCTTGCTCTTTAGACGTCAGTTCTTTGAGGTCGACATTATCTGAGTTGTCAGAGGTCTGTGGGTACATTCTTCGCGGAGTAGGAGTTCTGTTATAGAGCGTAGAAGTTAAGCTCGATGAACGGGATAATGGAACGAATGTGCTGTTACTGCTACATGTCGAGTAGTAGCTTCCAGAACTTTTGACACTTCCGTAGGAAGAGGGACTTGGTGATCGCGACGTAAGGATATTGTTGGAGCCATGTCTCCGAGCAAGCTCCGCGATCGAACCTGTTTCTATTGTAACCGATGTACTTCTCTTACACGCAGGACTCAGAGATCGAGTTGATAAATAGTTTCCGTTCTCCGTTTGTTGTGGTATTGTTTTGACCTCTTTGAGTGGTTTAGTAACAACAAATTTCTTACCACTTAAAAATCCCGAAGATAGCTTAGGAGGGACCTTTTCTTCAAAATTAATTGGAAGCGTCTTAGATTTTTTCACCGGCAGTATAGCTCGTCCCAGGGGGGCTTTCGGTGGCTTCTTAGGTGTGGCATCCAGTATCGGGGGCGACAGAGGGCCATTTGAATTCGGTGAAAGTATACCATTGGAGCCGTTTGTTCTCTGTTCCGGTATCTTAATACTTATCGGCTTACCGGTCTTCCCTTCCAAAGTACGAGAAGGAGAACTGACGTGAGGCATCGCGATTACGAGCGCCTGCGTTTCCTGCACAAACGGAAGGGTTTCCCGCGGTGAAAGTCCAGTGCCATATCACCGTTGCGTGCAGTATTATCGTCGCGAGCGTCTCGATATGCGTCGGTACATCGGTTGGAAATAGAACCGGTGTGAGAGGGCTTCGCGAACGCACTGCGCCGGGTAACTCGGTCGCCGGGCAGTCGTGGCCGCTAGACTATTTTGGTTTTTCGTAGATGTCGAAGTGCAATCCCGAATGACGTTCGTCACGCCGAACCTTCTATAAACACAAACACCTTCTTTCGCTGGAAATTTGCGTATGAAACCGACCTTGAAAGCATCGTAACTGCGCAATTTGTTTATGATTTATGAATTGTACAAATGAATTAATACATTCGAGTTTAGTTCTATCCCGATTGACTGCTAAAGAAGACAATAAAGATGGAAAAGATTGTGTGGTAACAGTTTATTTGCACTGTTATTTTGATGAGTTTGTCAAATAAATAAGTCTAGTTGGAAACATTCATGAAATCAGAATTTTTTAGATTAATCATGAAAACTAGAAGTATTCTTTATTTCATAAAAACTATAATTATATCGGGGAATTCGTTACTCGTATGTTACTCTAAAACAATATAAGGAAATTTTGTAATAGTAATATGAATGTGAGTTTAGTTAAACAAACGACCGGAAACGTGTACTATTAAAATTAGTTTGGCATGCGGCCTGCGATTTACGGAAGGTTACGAAGTTGGTTTTAAATAATACGAGTCGATAGTTAATTCAATATTACAGATTTATAGCACATATATTTGTATACATAACTAGGATTTATTTTTCTATATATTTTACAGTACCGCCATCTATTATTGTGACACTGGTTTAAAATATATAAATTATTATGTGTGTTGATTAATTTTTAACATGTTTAGAAACTGTCTCAAATAACCGGTATTGTATATATGTAGAAACGGGAACTAGATGCGTTCTATTTGGCCGGTGTATCGACCCAATGAGAAATAAATAACACACCCACGTCTGCCAATGTTTGTTCTATGCACAAATTATCTAATACGAGTGGCAGTTTGAATCTATTACGAAACTGTACTAACTAGATGATACGTTAAAAATCATCATAGCTATTAGGAAAGACTATAAATTTAATGAGTCTGTAGTCAGAAGATTTTTATTATTTTAATGTTGATCAATTACTATATCAGTAATCACAAGTCGTAGCAGGCGTTTGTTAATATATACTGTATATATTTCTTATTAATATACAGAAAATTGTAATGCAATGTAATTTTAAGTATTATTGTTTGTCTCACGGCTTATAATTTATACAGATATAAAAAGTCCATCGCCCACGTAACGCGCTGAGCATTAAATAACTCAAGGGTTTACGGGCTCAAATAATAATAAGACATTCTTCAAGTCTAAATTTAAACATTTTATATACGCATCTAATAAACATAGATATAATTAAATAATCACAAAATTAAACATTTATGCGGTTCAAAATAAGACTTAATAAGCACATCACGTAGAAATGATAATTTATTTCGTCAAAACGAAACTGACATACCGAGAATAATTAGACTAAAATTTATAGTGGTATTATATGATCCTCGACTAGTGGTGTATTTTAGATCTTACTTTACGATTAACACAAATATAATAAAGACTTATATTTAACATGAAATCACGAAGTAGAATATATTTCTAGCTTGTAAATGGAGCGGAAGAAAAAAAATATTAAAAAAACCAAAGACATATTTTGAGAGTACTAAATACTAAATCATGTGTAAGTAGGGCGCTAAGACGTGACGCGCATTAAAACTTTTTGATATTCTTAATATATTGTGACGTAAATAAAACAAACACATGCAGTTGTAAAACTGGCTGTTATATAAAAAAATAAGTGTCACGT
This sequence comes from Danaus plexippus, assembly GCF_018135715.1. Classification (NCBI taxonomy): domain Eukaryota; kingdom Metazoa; phylum Arthropoda; class Insecta; order Lepidoptera; family Nymphalidae; genus Danaus; species Danaus plexippus. Next base: position 13,359,713 of record NC_083559.1, read on the forward strand.
TATAGTAACACAGAAGTTTGCTCTGATATCTTTAATTTCGCGTACAGCTTTAAGTATCTCACAACAAAGCTAGTTTTACTCATAGTATTGAAACCTAAGTTGAAAACTTTGTATCCTCTTTTACGATTACACCAACCGATGAACGTGGAATTTAACAGTCAATGCAAATAGTTCATATGAAGAAGCGCTTTTTTTAATGACTGTCACATACAAATGTGTATAATACCTCAATGTGAATTGTCACTGAATGTCAAACGTAATGACATTTCTCTTCTAATATTAAAGATGATATGATAAATCAATTATATAAATATTTTAAATCTGTCGAGATACAAAAAAGTTTCTGCAGTTTGTGTAAATATAAGTTAAATTATATATGTATATATATTAAGTAAATCGATTATTTGTATGAATTTTTAAAGAATCGTATAGTTAAATTATATATATATATATATTTTAGGTAAATCGATTATTTGTATGAGTTTTTAAAGAATCGTATAGTTAAATTATATATATATATATATATATATATTAGGTAAATCGATTATTTGTATGAGTTTTTAATGAATCGTAAACTTCACATGTATAGTTCGTTGTCGTCAAGGTTTCCGCGATACGTTTTTTCGTATATTAATAATGAAACGCCGTCAGAGACGTCGCATTCCTGTTACATGAATAACTGAGGTATTAGTTTATATTCGGATCCGAAATATATCTATATTTATTGCTTTATTTTTGTATCTTTTTGAATAGAATTTATTTTAATTTTTGGATTTGCAACGGATCCAGGCATTGGGTACGTAAACTACGTGTGACAGTGGATGCTTAATTTCTAACCTGAAGTCAAGTAACCTCGGTTGTGCGAGAAACTCTATTGAAAACACTCAGGCTTAGACATTCATTTTATAGGTATACTACGTAATCAAATTATAATTCAATCCTGTCTTATAATCATAAACATCTAAAATTTTCATCAACAATCAATATTTTTGTAGTTTAAAATTGAGAATACTATGAATTAAAGGCTCTATAGAAGTATAATTTACTCACACTGCATTGGTTTAGATTTTAACTATAATAGCTATTACTACGTTAATATATATATATATATATATATATATATATATATATATATATATATAATATTCTATTAATACAATATCATTCCGATAATATATTTCTCACATATTACTATCGCCAAGGTCATTAAAACCACTCGTAGTGAAATGTAAAACACATCTACACAGCAGCGTAATTTTATGACGTGAATAACGACCACTGACAATTACAGCACAATTTTTTTTGTTATTTTATTTAAAAATGTTTATTATAATTTAAAAAATATGACAAAATGTTATTTTTTACACTACAGAGATATTCATGAAAACGAATAAAAATTATAACAGAAATGACAGAATAAACTAAAAAAAAAGAAATAATAGTAAAAATAACACTATTGAACATTAGTTATGGAATATAGATGTAAAAGATTTTTTACATGTAATATAATGTATAGTGTATACTTATATATTTTACGACTTACACGCATAACTCAAGATTCCAACATGACCACAATAGTATTGGCGTTTAAATAACTGTGTCTCATATAAATCAGTCCAACGTCAGGAGAAGTCACTGTAATGATGTGCTAATCCCCGCAACTGAATCCAAGGCTATCTGGTTCGCACAGTCGGTAACATAATACACTATGGAACTCTTAAAACATCACGTTACAACATAATTAATCAATTAAAATATAGTGTCACATATACAAAAAATATAATTATAATTTCATTATAATATACATAAATTCATAAATTTAATTACGAGATATCAAATATATTTATACAAATATGTATACAATTATGATAATGTTGATGATAAAATTCTTGTAGCCGTCTGTACTTATTAATACGCATCATTTATTGAACTAACAAAACCCATTGTTTTCTCTAACATAGAACGTGAATAGCTAGAATTGATTTCAGTGCAATGTACTATAATGTATTAATACATTACATTGTAAATCATATTACTTTCATATATGTCTTACTATGATATAAAAAATAAATACGATTTTCAATTAATTAGGTCAATTCTCTAAAGAGGCTAGTCAGAGTTTGATGCGATTGTTACTGGCAGGCAGATGAGTGTATAAAAAAAATAATTATGTAGTTTTAATTTAAACAAAAAAAAAAATGTAAGTGTGACCTTGAAAATCGGCAACGAATTCGCGGGAAAACGGTAAATTGCTGTATCCCAACAATAATTTAAATTTAAGTTTGTGAGGATGTATGGATGTTTCTTTCTTATTCACGCAAAAATCCACAGAAAGGATTTTAATGAAGCTTTACTAATTTACCTTATAACATTAAGACATAAGCAATAATTCATAGTGGAGTTCCGTGTAATTCTAATAGTATTAATAGGTAAGTTTCATTGTGTATGAAGTCACGTGACACAAACTATAGATGTCGCTCATGTTTGGTTAACATATCTTTTATTTCGAGTCTAATTCCGAACTCCAGTGATGAGCAAAAGAAGTCGAAGACAAAAACTAGTATAATATGAAATATAAAATAATTAGTACTAAAAAACCTAATATTTACAAAGAAATGCTTGAAAAGTTTAATTGATTAGAATAAAGGAGAATGTTGTAATTTTTAAACAACACATATTGAAAACAATACAAGTTTCAGAAACGAGACTAAATTTTTTTTTTTAATTTTATTTCGACAATAAAAATACTGTAAAATAAAAATGTAGGTATCCACTCAATAAAGTTATCGAAGCAATTGCGTAAATTCAGTGTCAATGGCTAGGAACAACACTGTCGTTTTCACCTCAACGGGAAACATACTAAATTTCTGCCAAGTAATGTTATAATAGCACGCACGTAGTCTCTTTTATTGCATTTTTATGTAAAAGCATTTAGATTTGACGAAATGTCGTGTTATTTCAGAAAGTGTCATGTAGCCAAAATGGCGTCGAAGAAATTCTACAATTCACTACTAGATGGCAGTGACAATAGTTTTTAAATATAGCCGCTGTTTAATTGTTTTCTGTCATATTACAAACTATTTACCGCCATCACTAGCGGTTTTTAACCGTTAATGTAAATTTTAATTTGATCACAGCTTTTGAAACTCCGGTTATGTTAAAATTTTTAGTTAATAAATTACGGATGTTTGTAAATGAGTATGTTGGTATATTAATTACCGCGTTTTTTACGTTTGCGTATAATATTCTTTTTTTAAATTGATTTTCAGGCATTGGAACACAAAATTTGTTCAAAGTGGAGGTGGGGTTTGAGTAGGAACCTGTTATAATAAAAATAATTTTAATTATTCTAGCCATAAAATTTACAATGAACAACACAATTATTATGACTTGCTGGTTGCAGGTGTCATTGTTCGATTTAATAATACGCTCCAAAACGGAACCAGTTGAGATAACTATTAACCCGACTTTCTGGTTAAGTAATTTAAAAATAATATATAAAAAAAAAAACTTGTCTAGACAAATAAATGAGATACGGCGACTTGTTTCACACAGGTGTTCAATACGACATATTATTGTTTCTTTTAAAACGACAATAATAGAACATATATCGATCGTAACTTTCTAATCTACTACTTTCCAGAATAGTGAAAAAAATAATCACATATCAGTTATACTTTCAAGAGACATGCATATACATTAGATAATTTAAATACTATAGAATTAAAAAGAAACCTAGATCTAGCTGTTTCTAATTTAAGATAGACTCTCTTTATACGTGGTTTATATGAAATTGTTAGTATATAAACACATTTATTAACATATAAATTAATTTCATATAAAAGAAATTTTCGATACAAATTTTATACTATCAACTTCCAAAAAGGTATGAAAGGATTCGAACAGTGAGATTGGCATAATACCGAGAAATATTAAGCCAATTTGTTGTAATAAAAAAAAAGACGAATGTAACATGTGGTATATAAATAATATAACCAAATGGTATAATTAAAATGCGAGGATTCAGAACATCTTTAAACTTACAACCGGTACTCCTTGAGAGAGGTCATCGTCGTCTCACTGACGCTCGGACAAACATTGTAATAACTCATATATTAATATATTATAACGACTGAATAATCCGATTTAATGAATATTAAGTAATAATACTGTAACATTATTTTCTTATTGATTTGAAAAAATATTTAACGTATAAGATTTCAATAGTTTAATTTATATTAGTGATTGTTTTCGTAACAGCTATTTTTTTATCTGTGATTCCTCTATAAATCATTTTTTTTCTGTCACATTATAATATATTTTTAATTTATGTCATATATTGTGTTTTCATTAATTCTATTTCCAATACTTGTTTAATATGTTACAACTGACCTTAGTCTCAAGTTGTTCCGTTTCGTTCTTATAATGACTGCGCTCATTTTCTGCCTTCTCAAGTTTAACTCGGAGGGTCTCCAGCTCCTCCTGTAAAATTAAAATAATTATTAACTTCGACACGCTCACCTGACACATAAGTGACATGGGCAAGAGTCCAGAAAATACGTACACATATAATTTACATATTGTATATAGACATATTTCTCAGTAGCTCCAATGGACTCAAGACTAAAATTCTTTTTGTTACACTAACACACGTCTACCTAATATATATATATATATATATATATCAGACACCTAACTTATGTATGTATATATATATACATAAGTTAGGTGTCTGAGAATGTCTGTACTCATAACGGTTTGTATTCATTAAAATACATGTATAAAAAATTAAGATCTTTAATAGAATACAAGAAAAACGCAGCATCCACAATAGCATGGCTTGTGAAGAAAGCTGCTGTGGTATGATGATCAAGATATCAACTCAAGCGGAACCGACCATTCATATCTCATTTTGTCAGAATGATCACTTACATAGACGAAGTCGAGATGAGGTTTTCGCTTCACTTCAGCGTCACAGTAATATTAATTATATTTTCAACTACATCGAATTTATGTAATTCAAACTAGTAAATCGAATTTTTATTAATTTATTTTCATTTACACTATATATAGAGTCTTTGGATTTACCAATATTTTTTTTGGCACACAAAGTTTATATTTTTAAATAATTCTTACAGCGAATTGATTGCTCATTCTTATGTCAGATGAAAGACGACGGATAAGACGACGAATATTGTAAGGGTAGGCTTAAAAAAAAATGTACATACGTTAAACAAAAAAATACCATCATTAAGACATTCTATAATATAAATCCAATAGAATTTAAACTACAAGCGTACAAAGCAACTTAATCCTTACGATATATGTGGTAGTTCAAAGATAACTCCGTCGTGAGCCAGTGTCCACGTTCTGATGCAAATGAGAGAAACCTCGGTTAAATGGAGCGTTACACTTGTAAGTGTTCATCACAACATCATGTTAAGTCATGTTATGTATTGACAATAGAATTCAACGCTCATCACAGACAGCTGACAGGTTAATGTCCTAAAGTCTCTATTTACTCCGCTTCTTCTAAGTGTAAACATATTTATACCAATATATTTTTAAATTTTAATTCGATTTGAAAAGTTAAAGATATGTTATTTTTTTCGCGACTTTCATTTCCGCCATGTTAAGTAAAGAGTTTGAATTCCAGCCTTCTCTAATTATATCACACGAGTCATTAGAAACTGTACGAGATCAATTTTCTCTCTTCGTCTCCTTTAGCAAGCCGACACTAGTGTTTGCGGTTTTCAATAAACGATGACACCGGTTGGAATACGACTAGCCCTTCCTGTATTAGAAACAAACGAAAAACGACCTTATCGCTACAAAATATATATCAAAATAGAAAAAATATTAATTGAAACGTTAAATTGCACAAAAGCATCGGTTTCAATGGATTCAGTGGTGTGTGAAATGCTTTACACATTCCACGACATAAGAGTACGAGCTGCGAACACATTCACATATATGTTACGTAAAAATTTTGTATTGAATATTCTTAAATAGCTTATGTTCGTCCAAAACAATATTTGTAGGAACATTAAAAGGGACTCGAGTTATATCATGCCAACGTTATAGGCAGATTGCATGTAAATTTTTTTGATCATCGAAACGTCTTACGTAGTCCAAAAAAATTCAATGTCAACTAAAGGACACTAAAAGAGTATGTATATAAATAATATAAAAAAAAGAAACACTCATAATAATTTAGACCCAACAGTTTTTGTAAACACAACCAGTTTTCTCGTCATTTAAAAATAATTCAACAGACGCTAGATTGAGGATGAAAATAAAAAAACGAGTCGATCGAAGCCTACATCGCACAAATAGAAACCAATTATAACAACGACAATGTACAATACATCCAAAGAGGTCCATATATGTCATATAGAAACTTTTTATCAACCATCCCTAGTTGTATTCATATCGTGAGAACATTAGCCCGTTATGTTGGTACGTTACGGAGTTTATGAACAGTTTTTATAATGCACAGTTATTTCCAACCCTGATCTAATTATCTGATTCGTTTCTCGTTATAGAAGATGCAGCTGACTGGTCTCTTTTTCATCTCGTTCACAGTCCAATGGCGCTAACGAATGCTCGTTCAGTGGGGTTAGTTTTTGAGTTGTTTTAAAAATTTATATCATAACTGTTTTGTAGTCTGCTATATATTAAAAGGCTTAACAGTAGTATTGGTCAATGGTAGATAAATTTATATATATCAATATATATTATATTAAGATCGTCAGTAACGAAACGATCTTCAAAAAATACCGATTAAGAATTCTAATATTGAGAGAAGTCTGGTCCAATCATAATTCATACATTTTTTACATAAATAAATTAAATTTTTACTAGTACAATGATATCTCTATGCGGGGTGATAATTTGAAAACGGTGGAATCAATTAGTATAAAGTCATAATGTCACTTTCCATCCATACCGCAAGATTTACGTAAAAGCCAAGAAATTGCCATAAAGTGGATTGTAAAATAAACGCCTTAATTAATTCCATTAATTAATGTATGATATTTGTGAAAGTTTGATTGATACCTGTTCGATATCTCGCCAAATTACTATCAATTATATTTGTATCAAATCAAATCTTATGTATCAAATCTTTAATTCAACTACGTATATATATATAATAAATGAACGGAAAATTATTTTATGCTTCATATTAATAAAAATACGGAATAATTTATGTATAATTTTTTTTTTAATTTATTCCTTAAGTCCGGTTTGTATTTTATATTCACTCTTATAATGCATTCAGATATCCAAAACATCGTAATTGAAATGTTAATAAATCAGCATCATTTAAACGCTTCTAATATTTATTTTCTTTAAAAAAAATAAAAAACAAATGAATTATAATATTTTTTATATAAAAACCGTCTTCACATTTTCCTCTTGGACTTTAAGCCGTCATTTCTAGGACTGAGAATATTAGCACATTTAAATAGCTATTAAGAGTCATAATATTTTTTGTTTCGAAGCAACAGTATTACAGCCCATTGCTTAGACATAATTAAACTCGCATTCAGAGATTTAATGGCGTTCTTATTGCGTCTCGTAATTTTTTGTTCATTATATATACGTACGTATATATCATAAGAATATATTATACGTCCGATGCCGTTTTGAAAATTTTATATTTAAAAAGCAGACTTAATATAATAGACAAATTATTCGACCTATACGGGTACGGGTTCAAAGTATTTAAGGTAATTGAGTGTTATCTAATATTAATCAACATTTGTGTATAACTGACCGGCTCGCACAGAAAATAAATATATTGTCGACTAACAACCACCGCGTTCGTATCTGCCTTCCGCATCTCGTTCCACCGTTACATTTAATGAGATCTTGTAACGACATTAGCTGTATGAATCTTTTCAGATAATTGTAGAAAATCCTCAAGTATAGGGATAATAAACGATATTTACAGTATTCTGAAGAAGATAAATAGATTGTTGTTAAGCACTTGGTAACGAACTATCATCATCATCTTCATCATCAGCCTATAGGAGCCCACTGCTGAGCAAAGGCCTCTTCTCACACGGAGAAGGTTAGAGCATTAATCACCACGCTTGCTCAAGACGGGTTGGCGATTTCAATCTTATATTTCGAAATTATAAGACCAGGTTTCCTCACGATGTTTTCCTTCACCGTCCGTCAGGTTTGTCTAAATACTCCTAGAAAGTACGAACGATTCGGAAAAGTTCACATTGGTACTTGCAAGGTTTCGAACCCGAACCCGCGCCCTCACGTATGAGAGGCGGGCTTTTTAACCTCCAGGCCACCACGACTACTATAGCAACTACAGCATTATGTAAATATTTAATCAATGAAATGTCAATTCCGTCACAAGACCTGTTCGTGTTACGTAACGATTGATCGGATTAATTGATCATTCGTCGATAAAAGCGAGATTTGTCGTCTCGAAACCAAACGTAGGAGATAAGTTGGTTTGTTAAGTCATGTAGTACAAACTGTTCGTTAAGTAATAGTTTTGTACGTACAAATTAATTACACGGTTTGCGTAATCATTATCGAATATAAATATTAGAGAATGACATATGATTATTGTTAAATAAAATCGAATGTATTCATTATGAAGTTATATAATAAGAACCGGTTTCATATTACTTACAGTTAAAGTTAAAAGTATTCTGACTTTTAATTTAAACTTGTGCTATCTTCACCTTCACGTAGTTTTACTTGGACGAACAAATTGTAGCATAGAAATTTTGTATTTTTTCTAATAAAGATATGTTTTAATGGGAAAATTTTGCATCCGTTGAGCTTTTACTTCATATACGATGCCATAGGAAATCCGGTTTATTGAGTTCGTATGTTCAACATTAATATAAACACATCACAAAGAAGCGATCGTAGTTTAATCTGAACACAAATTGTGTGGTAACAAATGGATTTTCTTACTGAATTAATAATTACATATACGTCCAGCCTCCAGTTAATTTGTTGTCCCGGTCGAAGCTAGCGGACCCGTAAACCTGATCGTTAAGCCAGGTGTGAGGTCCCTTTGCATATTAATAAACAAGCTTGATAAATAATCATAAGAAATAGATTACCATAATGAGATCCCGAACAAGGAAGCTATCAGGGACGGTAGGAGTATGTATTCAAAACATGTTTTGCAGTCATTAGCGGGTCGTAAGTAAACATAGAAATATTTGCTTCTCCTTCAAAACTTCCCGAATAAAAAGCGATTACGGAACAAATGTCGCCAGTTCTTTACACAATGCGATAATACTGATATGACTTACAGTGTATGATGCCGCTGTGACTTGAACACAACAGCCAGGAAGCGTTTATGCGCAATAAAAATGAACTCTTGAGATAACTCCGGGATGACATCTATTAAACATTTCATCACCCGCTGACCCCGTTGCTGCATCGCGGAAGTCTTTCATATCTTTTATAATATTTAATTTAGTTTTTAAAATTAATCAAACGAACCGTTTAGAAATTTTCGTATAAGTTAATAAGTTTATTTGCATAATTTCGAAAATAGCGATCGATAATTTTCTAACGCATACGTCTGTATGCGAAGAGACTTTCGAAAATGTTCAAAATTTCTTTTTTCACCCAATGAGGTGTTATATTCATATAAGTTTCTGTATTATGGCAGCTTAGAAAAGGACTTAAAACATTTGTGAAGTCTGAATGCTTTAGGAACCTGTTTTATTAATATCCCGATATTATAAGCAAGAGTGGAACTTAAGAACGCTGGGTAAAAGTATTAATTCCTATATTCATATAATTAAGTATATCTATAAAATTTGTAAGTTGTTGAGATTAAATTCACCTGTTATTTAGTAGAAATACATTAAAATACAACAACTTTTTGCCATCAAAACAATGAATGGGCTAAAATTGAACAAACCGTGTAAATCGTGCCAGTTGACGATATTACCGTGTCAAATAAAATAATATCTTCAGTTTTATGAACAATTCTTTTAACAAATTAAGCCTGAGATATGATATCGAGTGAGTTACACAATAAGAGCCGACATAACAGAGACGTTCCGTCTACATAGAGGAAACCTGTCTGCAACGAAAAAAGCGGTGAAAGTGTAAGCAATTATTGAACTGATTAAAAAATAAAATCAACTTTAAACCGATGCAGATAAGGGTTATTTCACATTAATAATAATTACTTCTTCGTTTTTAATATTACGTTTTCTGTCTCCGTCAATGCAAATACGAAAGCAACTAATGATTAATAACTCTTTAGAGACAATTATCGGAAACAAAACTGTCGTTTGTATTCGGCTATCATAACTTAACCTGCTACTGATACTTTTTATACTATATTATACAATGAAACTCACATGATAAGTTTCATAGTAATTCCACAGTTACATAAGACTATTAGAGAACCTAGGAAATGCCTACTTCTTTAGCCTTTAGGAATACAGGTGAACTGAATTGTATGTAATTATATAAACCGTTATATAAGATATCACATATAAAACACGTGTTCACATAATGAGATTCAATTTGAGCAAATTGAGTGAGAATTTGCATATAATTGAAACTATCTGCCGTTATTGTTTCCTTTACTTTCAATTTATGCTAAAATCATCACCACCATTAAACAATTATAGATAATAAAGTGAGATTGGAACGGATTATGAATTTTTTGGAATTGTTCAAAAGTTAATTGGTTCTCAAACAGCACGTGTGCTGGCAGAGGAGATTAAAAAAGACCTCCCGTCTCTCTCATATAACGTGGCTCAGAATCAATCACAACTGTATAATTTAGTATGAGGGTAATTTATATAGCATACGGGATATTTACCTAGACAGTGGAGCCAGTCTAATTACGTTAGGATCGATTATGAGTATAAAGTTATTTTATGACTTGACGTAATATAGCAAAAAGTTTCAAGAATATCTACGAGTGTTCTTGATGGATATGTATTCCAGTGTATTCCACCAGCGTCATGGGATAATGGACTTACTAAAAATATGTAAACACAAATAGTTATATGTATATCTGTAAAGGAAGGAAAATTGTACCTGTGCAGTAATTCACTTTAAATAAATGTAAGAGTTACAACAAACCTGTGCTTGTTTGAGTCTGTGTTCTGTGCGATGCACAGCCAGTAGCGGAGTGACGCGTACCAATAGTCTCCACCATGGCCAGTCACGAACCGCGAGGAAGGCGCGCACATTTCGTTGAACGCATCTGAGAGAATACTTACTTTTTTAAAAGAAATACTAAAGACGAAGCCTAGTTTATTTTACTTGATAGGAATTTGCTACTGTTGTTCATAGAGACAAATTAGTGTGTGTTGCTTCTTATAAGTACTGTGGGACAATAGGCATTCCAAAGTGAAGACAAACAACACTACAATATCAATAGGAAATTTTATTAGAATCTGATGGCTTATTAGAATACTGTTTTAAATACAAAGTCTAAATAATTTCCATATATTTTACAACTGTTTAATAGTTCAGGATCAGCTATAAAAAACAAAATTAATAAAAATAATGCTTCTTAAATAACTTGTAACGGGAAACGTAAATATAAGAAATGATATAATCAAACTAAGGTCTCGTTTAGTGATGCGGTTATATTACATACCTGGCGGCGGTGTGCTGAGTGCGGAGTCTTTCAGCTCGTCTCCTGGCCAAGAGACCGCGAGCCCTCGCTTGTAGTCGAACGAGGACTCGGGCCAGAGCGGCGTCCCGGCGGGCGTCCAAATCGCCCACCACGCCGCCTCTGAACATGATCTACGACACAAATAAAATATTGTAACAGATGGATTGAGTTTAGTTTTCCAAAAAGTAGACTAATCCACACCGTATTATATATTATGCGAGCTTTTTTCGTTTATTCTATAATAATTTAGCAAAACATATGTAAGTTCTATGTAGCCTTGTATCATTACACACACGGAACATAACATTATACGTTAAATAACTTGTTAGTTAGCAACAAGTTTATTTTGTAAGGCATGATTACATTTAAATATGTAAATTACGTTTTCGTCTGGTCGTTGACTTAATCGGTTTAGAATTTATGAGAGCAGATAACTTTGTATTTGAATATTGATACTTGTTAAGTATTACTTTATGCTTATTTGGCAAGTAGCTGCGTAGTGAGAAGATAATTTACCGACGTAAAATATGCTTCAACAAATAAGATATATTACAAACATTAGAAGCATAAAGTGAAATAAACACTCAAGTCTCTTGGTCGTCTGTAAACTAGTTTCACTTAAGATAAACGAGAAATTACGTGAAGTCTTTTCAATATAAGTATTTAAAGTACGGATGTATTTCCTCATACCGAATAATTTACGAGGAGTACCGACCACATTCGTGTAATTTTGGCCAGATATAGTTAAATATAAATTAAAATTGAATTTTACGGTTCTATTTTTCTTTTATAATTACAAAACAGTTTCGGGAAATAATGACAGAAATAGATTTTTCCGTCACGTTTTCTCATGCCTTAGTTAGCACAATACAGCGGTTTGGTGTAAAGCTATTAACATTTCACTTGTACCGACAACGGCAATGTAAACATTAATGACAGTGACCCTATTTTGAATAAAAACATCGTTTGAGAACGTTTACATTGTCACAGAACGACAAAGCAATGTTCTTCGTACGTGAAGTACATCGTCCAAACAATTAAGGTATATTTATAACTTTACTTCATTGTTACGAGTTTTTTAAGTTAACCAATATATTATCTGTAACAAATCGGTGAGCTCCAGTGTAAACGTGCGCTGGTTCACTGTTCTAGTTCCAGCTAGTATATGTCACCTGAAGCACAGACGGTGGTTTAATGCTGTTACACGAGCGCTAAGGAAAGAAGTGAATGTGACATCTTAACATTGTTAGGAGGAATATTGTTCGATCGAATGATAGGCGAGTTACTATGATAGTTCACAGGAGGAATTATTATAAATTATATACAATTTATCATTAGACTTACACTTGGTCTCTCAATAAAGCATTTAATTGGGGATGTAATTTTTTTTTTACATTTGATAACCACAATGTAATTTCATTATTAGGGGACAAGAAGTTTGATAAGTCATATATTAGAAACACAATTCTTTTAATATCTATGAACAATGTTATGTATATTTATATTAATCAATCAATGTTTGTTTGTTTTTATTACATATGCGACGCCTAACAATGTTGCAGTAATCAGAGAATTTATAATCACAAGACATTATTTATATTTACAGGATACAAAAATGATTCTTTCAAAATTTTAATGCACTGTATTAGTTTAGTTTCGGACAATTTATGAAAAGTCTGGATAATATTGCTGTGAAATTTCCTAAGACCACAACCTTAATACTATTTACCTATTCGTAGATAAGTCTCTAACATTTTTATTCGTTAATGAACGTGATTGATAAAAGAAGCTTACTCTAGCGCCTTCAGTATTAAATATTTTTTTTTTTATCATTATATATGACAAACGAGTATCATTATTTATTTACATTATTATAACTGCATCTCAATGATAACATCAGAAACGATTCAAATATACAACGCTCCAGTTAGCATAAATTGGTTGCATAGAACATACAGGACGCGTTATTTAGACATCTCTATTATAATACTTTTATAAATAAATTATTACAAAATTATCTCTTGATGTATGTATTTAATAAATATTAATATTGCTGCCAACAACTTCTCTTATTCAGACACATATCATATACAATTCTGGAGACAATACATTTCTTGTGACAATGAATGAAAATATTTAAGAAATTCGTTTCATTATGTTATATTACACGTTAATACATCACATACACAAAGTTTTCATTTAAATCATGTACACCAAACGGCACAAGTTAAATTATAATCCGCGAATAGAATTAAAATTACAGCACGTAAATAAACCGTTTGTTTCAAGAACACTGTATTCCGTATAATGCAATTGTAAATCATTTTATCGTTAAAAATGTATATTTGGAATCAAATAATGTACGAGATAGGAGTTTTGGTAAATATCCAAGTTTATTCAAATCCTAAATATGCTAATTACAGTCTGTAAAGGCTGTGAAAAACCTAGACATTATTGATGTCCTTCAATATTCAATTGTCTTTGAGCGATTGTTCAGTTTTTTTCATTTATTTTTAAATATATATATTTTTTAATTATGTCTTTGTAATTGTATGGTGTCTTGTATAAAAAAAAAACAATTATAGTACTTTGGTAGTCTACTATAGCTGATGGTGAGGTGAAAGCGTGATACAATACATTATTGTAGATTGCAACATTGTGGGCTACTTCTACAAGTACTTCCGTCTCTGCTCTCTAGTGAGGGCTGTCACTCAATAAATATACACTTAACATAAATAAATGACCTAAATCGTTTAACCTAAAGTAAAAGAACCTAGTAGTCACATTTAAAGTGACGCTTGATAACGGATATATAGAATATATTATATGTATATATTTTCTTCTCAATCCGACAACCCTATTTGATAAGTCAAGCCTGCCGTACATTCCCATACTACAATTGAAATAACCTATCAGTCATGTAATTACAGGTTGTAAACATTGTATTAGTATTACTCATATAGTTTTGAATACACAAGAATTTTTGTTCCGCCATGAGATAAATCTTATTAGCATTTTGTAACGATTATTTAGGAGCTCTTATAATACTTTAAATGCAGTGGAACTTTAATAAAAATGATACTATATTCATACTTAAAGTATAAACATGTATTAAATTATTCTCAAAGAATTCTGTCATGAGTAAATTAGATGTATTTTTTTCTTTTCCTCTTTGAAATTTGCTGTGGGATTAGTGGTGTAAGTCGTTCATTGGTAGTTACGACCTATGAACCTACTAAAATGGCTTTTTCCTACAAGTTATATATAGGTGTTGTCAAAATGCCTTAAAAACAATATTTTATCAACGATTTGCATTAATTTATTATAATTTTTTAAACTACTAATACTTTCAGTGTCGAATACTATGTAATCATTGGTGACTTTCGCTCCATCAAAAAATACAATATAGCTATGAATACATGATGTATTAATATTGAAATAAACGAAGCAGGCAACGCTTTAGACCGATTTCATCTTTAATTTCTAGACATAGAACTCAAATTCATTTAAATAAAGACGTCGCTAAAGTTTTGATATAATAAATCAGGCAACCAACAAAGAACGTTATTACATTTTTTTAATTGCTTTGGAAAAGTGAAATGGTATCGAATATAAACGCCCGCATAGTCGTTATGTACGGATATAGAAACAGAATTTAAAAGTTGAATAAGATAAAGTAGTACTAACTGTAGTAATATTGCGAAATACTAGGCATTGTCGGCGGTTTCACGAGTGATAATTTTCTTCTATCCAATGAGATCAAAAACCTTTTCTACACAATGAAAATATGAAACAAAATTTCATAATCCTGAGTGTTGAGTTCATAAATGAGTAGTAAATGAACTTAGTGTCACGTTTGTAATCAATGAGGCTAAAACCTAAACTATCATTACACTTAAACACTGACTCATATGTTACTTTGACGCATACAAATCAGATGTCTGAACATTTGCGGAATAATTATACTCAGGTAATGCATTGACCACTCAAGAGTTGCGTTACGGAGATATAGTATAGGAACGCGAAAGCAGCACGTGACAGGTTTCTAAAACAGTAGGTATACGCTAAAAATACATACATATATACATCACACTGCGAATAGTTAGTAGCGATGACCTCAAGTGAATTTGAACTCTGCAGAAACGTTACGTGTACAATTAGAATTATAATCATTTTCAAGATTTTAGAACATCTGTTGGATATTTTTATGATAAATCATTTTCCGTAAACTACACATTGTTTTAATGGACATTTAGACAAAGGAATATCTTAAGATTGTTTTACAGGTGTCATTATATAAGCAGTTCATTACTCGTTGCATCAGATAAGTATGAGACAGGCTGTCTCACCGAAGCCAATATTAATGGTCACTTATTATACAAATATTTTGAGAATGCTTGAATGAAGAATAACATAATAATTGTCACTTTCCACTTTAAGAATTTGTCAGATTTCAATGTTTAAACCAGTATAATGTTGTTTGGAAGTATCCCCGGTCAAGCCGTCAAGCGAGCTCAGCATGCACTATACATACAAAGAACGTGAATGTTATATTATTGGAAAAGTTCTGATACGATTTCTATGTGATGCACGTAACATGGAAGAAAGTCAAGAGAGTGAATATATATTTTGCAAGCACCTTGAAAGTACATACATCAACGTTTTAACGACTGACGAATTTCAATGTTAGCGAGATTATCGCTTTCGCACTTTCCTGTTTATGGACTTGTGGTAGTTTTTCACGATACATGTGATGCATGATATTTTATGTTCCTCTAAGCCTTAAGATAACTTAAGACGAGATCTGAGCAGACGAGCCTAGTGAAAGTGAGAGCGTAAATAAACTTTTCAATAGACAATGCGTACCAAAGTTATTATTATTATTTTTAAATCCATCATGAGTATTAATTTTTATTTTCAGTGGCATTTATTATTCCCACTTTATGCTTACAGATATATACTCTATATACGTGCGGTAACAGTGAGTTTGTGTCATAAATTTACATATGGGGTATTTTTTTTATTGAACCAGAATGAGGGCGAATAACAATTGACGATCTTCATTTAAATCTCTTCGCTTGAACGGTCACCTGATCAGTTTGTAGTCATTACGCAACACGCCGTGTACGGATTATTACAAAAGAATTTTTACGCATGACTTTAAACATTACGTAATTAAAAATTACCAAAAAGAAATTCAACTGAAGAATGTCAGTGTACTTTTATGTAACTAACATAATATTTATTTTGATGACAAACAAGACATTAAAAGTTTATGATCGCATCAGCTCCGCTTAATAGCATTATACATATATATTTTAATGCACATAAATAAAGAAATATATGGATCTAGCATATGTATGTCACTGTCGCATTAAATTTGTTTATATTTGGTTCCGTATCACAGAACATCGAGTCATAACAAGATAACATATAAATATATAGTTACTATACGGATTGATTGATGTTTACCATGTTTACGGGAGCGGAGTAAATAGCACCTGTAATTTTCTGTTATCGATATGTTAAGTGGCGTACCTGTTCGTCCACTTTCGGAGTGTCGGCGATGGCGCGTATACCGCTAGCGACCTCATTGCAGCGCTCGCCGCGCCGGGCGGGCCGCACTGGACAGACGTTCTTGGCATTCTCCGGCAGTTCTACCCTGAACTGTTTGGGAGCATCAAACAATTTACAGCCCAGCTCATCAGCGCTGCTGTTCGCTCGACTCATTTCAAGGACGTTGTCGAACACAGCGTCGTTATCATTAGCAGCGTCATTAGAAACGTGACCGGAGTCGTCGCTGCAGTCAGAGTGCGTGTCCGATATCTTCTCCTCGGAATGTTTGTGCAAAGTCAGCTTATCTTGCTGACTGTATGTTTTAATGTCATCCCTGGATTCTATGCATTTAATTTGGCGACCCACGAGTGTGCTCAAATGATTATGAAATGTCGTGTTAGCTACGCATACCTCTTTATGAAACGGTGGTATCACTTTACAGTTTGTAAATTGGGCAGTCTCAGTTTTCAATTCCAGAGCTGTTTTAAACTCCAACTTTTTTACGAGATATTTAACAGGTGATAGCATAGAATCGATTTCGTCCGTGTCGTTTTGGTTTCGGTTATTACCGGGCATTTCTACTATGAGATCTCGTTTGTTGTTTATTTTTTTTACTTGTATTTTGGCGCGCACGGCATTCAATTCATCAGAGTAGTCTCTTAGAGTACTCTTTGGTGATGGAGATGCTACTTTCTTTTCACTTGAATCTTTCTTGGCCTTGTCGGATTGCCGCTTTGAGTCAGCTTTTAAATTTAGCTGGGATTTTTGTCGTGTTTGTTTCATTTGATCGATTTTCTCAGCTGTTTTTCGTGACAGGATGGGCTTTTTTTTCTGAGCACACTCTCTGGGCTGGTCTACATTAGTTAGATCAACAGGAGTGGGAGAAAAAAGAGCTCGTGTGGTGCTAAATTTATTTTGTGACATTTGGCTCCTGATCACCGGGATCTTACTAGGAGAACCCGCGATAGAAGTACTTGATTTAGTTCTCTCCAAGCCAGGCGAAATCATCGATTCGTTACCAATTTCCCAAACACTTTTTGCTTTTTGCATTTGGGATTTTGGCATATCAATAGTGTTTCTGGCATTATTAAGACCACTTCTCGGCTTATCCTTTTTGATGTCAGTGCACTTCTTGTCCAGTTTTTTTGGAATCGGTTTCGTTTTTGACACGACAGGTACCGGCGTCGATGGAGGATTTGATAGGGTCTTTTTTAGAATTCTTGTTTTTACATCCAATTTTTTCAAGTCTTCTGTTTTTATGGTTGTAGCGCGGGTCGTGGGTTTTGATGATACTTTATACGTTGCATATTTGTCAGAACTCATTTTGTCAATAGGTAAAGGATTCAGCGGTGTAAGAGGACTTGTTAGCTCCTTACCTCTCATGTCATCAAGATTCCACAAACTCGTAGTTTTGTCTATAGAGTTATTTCTCGAAACGAGATGACGCGTTCTTCGCTCTGTTTCGGGATCAGAATTTGTTTTCTTCAGAATACACCGCGACTCTATAATACTACAAGTTTTAGATTTTTGTAATTTGGGTACTACGAAATTAGGATTGTGAGTTAAAAAAAGGCTTGAAGAAAATTCTGTTAGAATTTTATCAAATGATTCCAAGGCCTTCCCTAATTTTGATTCGGAGGTTAAAGGTTCGATTACTGTTTCAGAACAATCGATTTTCCCAATAAATGTTATATTTTCATAAATAGATGAATATCCTTTTGTTTCTTCCAACAAATTATTACTAACCGATGATAGTTTTTCCGAGTTCACAATATTAACATTCTCATACACGTTACTTTGTAATTTCGAACAATCCGTTGAGTTCGATGAATCGCAAGTATTAGTCTTTTTCAATATATTTTGCACGTCACTCTTAGAAATACTAGGCTCAGTAATCTTTTTCTCAATACAGGCAGCTATCGCGGTTACTTTGCCGAGTTTGTGCTCCGTTGAGATTTCGGGACTGACTGAAAATGTCCTGTACAATTTTTGAATAGCCCCATGAGCGGGGGGTGTCGGTTGCTTCTCGGCCGGCTTCTGCCCACCAAATATACTAAATACTTTCACTGCGGGCATATCGCGGGCCCGACGCACGGGCGATCGCGGTCGCGGAGCGTGGATGCGCGCGCGCGTTACGGTGTACGGCGTGCATGTGCGCAGGCGCAGAGTTCTACACTGCTATCAGACTCGACACTCGCGACAATAAGAAAGTCAATGTCACCTTACAGGGCTACTTAGACAAAAACAATTCACAACACTCTTGCTAATGGTTACTGCGGTACAAATATAACCTTTTATTTTATTTTTTATTTTTTTATACTTCATACATAACTAAATAATTTGAATAAAAAAACCGCTTCCATTTTACTTGAACCATAATATAATTAACCTTATATAAAATTTTAAACAAAGATCTATTGGGTTTAATGTGATCGTAACCTATATCAAACAGTTGTGTCATAAAATAGTTCAAATAGGGTTACACAAACAGACCAAACGTTACCTAGAAAAAATAAATTTTACATCAACCTAAATACTATTTCGCTTGAAAATCCCGGTTATCCTGTTACTAATTGTGTAATAACGTATGTGGGATACGAAAGTCAACGAGTTCAATTTTGTAATAAGATAATTTTATTTACAACAGACTAACTGACGTTTATATATAAAAGATATCGTAATATTCACATTTTGTGATTATAGGCAGTTAATATTTTTTACCCCATATACGAGCAATTAAATTGTTAAATTGGAGAAAAACACGAACCGAACATATTTTGATAGTAATATTGTTTAAGACATTTAAAAAAAATACATTTCTATAACGCTTATGAATGAGAAATCATAAAATTACTACAGTGAACAACTCTTGGCTTGCTACCTGTGTTATCTGTTACTTGATGCTATGGAGGCATTGAATTCCAACACTGCATTAAGTTAAACATTTGGAAACCACATATTTACCAAATAATACAAAAAAAAAAATATTACAAAATGGAAAGAAAAATTAATAAAGACACGTATCATATTCCACAATGTCTTCAACACTAGTACATAAAGCAAAAGTCACAACAATCTCATTAGGTAATGTTTTAAAATTTCAAATGTGCGCGTCGTTGGTTATCTGTGTTAATGTATAATTTAATTATATTGTAACAATCTTAAAACTCAGAGAGTAACTACTGAATAACTACGAGGTTTTCTGTGCTCGAGCATAACAGACGGTGACGATAAACTCTGACAATTAAACAATTGAAACACATCGAATTAAAGTAATTAATGGAGGAATCATAACCGCACACGAGTCCAAAGAAAAAAATCCTTTGTTTTTTATAAATATTATCTCTTTATAATTGCAACTTTCTCCAAAAATAATTATGAATGTTAATGACGATATCATTTTTCAGAGCAGTCGCTTGGCATTCAGCGCTGATTAAAATTTAAAATGGCAAAACACTATTCTCTTATGACGTTTTAATACGATTGCAACGGATATGACTATCACGATGATGTCCAGTATTCAGATATCTAGAGGTTAAAGGGCCGGTACTGAAAAATATATTGATATAAACGCTTCCATGTGAAGTGATATATACCAAGCGTAAGATGTATTCGCCGAGTGACGACATCTTAAATTGCTTGTCTGATGAGTTAATTGGATAATTTACACGAAGAAATTGAATAATCAAGCATTCATGTGTGCTAAAAAATGTAACCTTTTTGTGTTCAATGATAGAACGTTGATAGTTAAAAAATAATTTCATTGCACAACGCTATCACAAACTGAATATCAAGAGATAAAAAAACTATTAAATAAATTCATTATTCTCTCTCTGATATTCTTCTTTACAAGGACAAGCAATTCCCTATAAGCCACAGTATAACAGATCGTTGAAGACAAACATAATGTGTAGTCTACAAAGTATCATATTGGCCATAACCTGTGACGGGAGACCATAGGTACAGTAACATTCACAGTTATTAACTAACAATTACTGTAAACTAATAGCAGGTCTCATTGATATCGGTTCAAAAGAAAATATTCTCACGCATTTCACCAAACGAAAGTAATTGTATGTTCTCTAACACCGTAATGACTCCATCACTATATGTTCTGAATACTAATTGATGATGTAAAAGAAAGTATATGTGAAAATCGACGGAGCAATATCTTGTACGCGAGTTGCAAAAAACTATCTCCATTATAATATGTAATAACGTTAAAGAAACATGGATTAGAAGAGAAAACTATCGTCTCTCGAGTGTCTCGATAAGTTTCTGTTATCACGCTACGTTCACGATTATTACATACATAATAAATTCGTTTTATATTATAAATTATCACGAGATAACTAAGTCTTAGCGTGCTGTTGAATGTTAATCTATAGTTTTCTGAATAATACGTAACATTGTAATCATGGGACTAAGAATAAGAATATGTCCGACAGTTTGTATGTCATTGTTATACAATCACGTAAAATTTAACAAACCTAGGTACGTTTAATTGTATTATGACAGTATACATTTTAAATAACAACTAAACTATTGCTGTTTGATTATGAATATTAAAATAGCTCGATAGTTAATTTTATAAACGAGCGGAGCCGGGGGAAAATCTATCCGTTTCCTATTCCGTTAAGTAATTCTGTAGGTTTACCTACTCAAGCTGGTTCTCAAGTTATAAATATCATCCGAAGTAAACGACACAACATTTATACAATCATATGAATATAAACATGAATCGTCAAAGTCGTAAACACGACAGAAACATCAACTGCTGGCTGATATAAACATTGTTTAGTATCTAAAGAATAACTTACATCTAAGAGCTGAATAAACTCAAGTGTCGCTGACCTCGAGCCCCTAGCATTTTTATAAGAGCAAAGTCACAGTAATAAAAAAATGTTTAATAATTTTATAAGTATCATTTAATTTCATTCATTGCTATTTCTTAGCCCTTCAGACTTCGACATCAGTAGTAATTTAATTATGGTTATATCGTCAATCATAGGATAAAGCATATAATATAACAGATATATTTAACAAAGCGGTACGTTCAAAGATTTTCATTTCATTTCATTTAAATTCATATAAATCCAGTTCAGCTTAAAACAGTAGTAATGGTCAGACGTAGAGTGGGCGGTAGACAATGAGTTCGTATTGGGGATCGTTCCATATATTTAACAAGAGAACATGACGAGATCGAGTCGGAGAGGAAGCGGAGGATTCTAGCGTTTTATTGTAAAATTTACGATAAAACTCGCGACGTACAGTTAAATCATCAAATAATATTAATATTATTAGTCTTATAGACTTGAAACAGACTATAACTATCTATTTTATATAGATTCCTCAAGCCAAAAATGCTAAATGAGTTAATTTAACACGGTAAGGTGCATATGTTATAAAAAATATAAATATATATTTTTATACAACATAAAGTTAGACAATTAGGATGAGAATTAATATAATTTAAACATTCTGAATAAAAATGAAAGCGTGCTAGGCGTAGAACGCAAGCATCGTGTCACTAGGAATTGAAAGAAAACAGGAAGAGAGTTGTAGTGAGGGAGATTTATGCGACACACGATTTACTCAGCAACGAGTTTAGTTATGTACGTGGATATACCGGACATTGTTACTGGCATGTTTAAGACTGAGTTTTAAATTGCACTTATGAGAATTTGAAAAAAGAATATATTTTTTCTTTGTGAAACAGAATTAAGCGTTGGGCGTGAGAACCAATTTATATTTTCTACTTTTCACTCTCATCCAAATATATGCTGAGTCAACGAAGCACGCAGTAGGTACTTGAATTTTATATCAGAACGTCAAACTCAGCATTTTAATGATGATTCTCTACATCCAGTCGTTAATTTATTTTTTCATTTATTTACAAACACTCTTCTTGTAAAATGTTAAATAATACAGTCAACAGCCTGTCTGCAATAAACAGTAATAGTCGTAAATATCAATTATTAATATTAACCGTGCCTTAAAAACAATCAGAAGGATCTCATTGAGGAAGAAATGCAAATAATAACATTTATTAAAGAGGGACATTTCTATGTATAACATATGTCTACGTTAATATAATAGAGATATTTTTCTGTTATAAAACTTTAACTAATCACTAAGATGACTTGGAAAATTACGTGTATGTTTGTGTGTTTGAATTCACAGCTCTCGTGTTCCAAATAAATCCTAAACCTGGATTTTTGCTGATAAGTGAACTCGATTATCTCTTAATGAGAAAAACAAATTGTAGTTTAATAAATTAATTCTATACAGTTTTTATAAAAGATCTTGATTAGTTTTAGCAAGAAAGAAAATCAAATGTATATATATATATATATATATATATATATATATATAAACATACTTATAACACATTATTTTTATTATGTAATAGGATAATGTAATAATTAAAATATAATTTCAATTCACGTAATCCGATGTTACTAAAATATTTCAACACAAGTGGTAAGTAATTATTTAAACATATCAAAATTCTAGTTAGTTAAGTTTGTTATAACGTAATACAAGTTTCAAGTATGTGATGTAGATTACACTTTCACATAAAGTAGTAATAGTACTAATAATTTCCTATTGAGTTTCTTTTAGATTTGTGATAACTTATGTTAGAGAATAGTACAATGACCTCATTGTGTAATTAAAATTCAACGGACGCCACCATTTAAAATCACATTGACATCGGCTGTATATCTGTAAGTAAACTTTTTTTTTAGTCTATATTTAATCAGTTACATTACGACGTCTTTATCAGAATATTTAAGACACAAAATAAGAGAGACATGGCTGTATGGGCTTTGATCTTTACCTGTTCTGAACGGAACGAATTAAACCAATAAAAAAAGTGTATATCAGATTATTTCACGCGGTATTTTTGTGTTACTAACATACATAAGCAAAAAAAAAAATATCTGTCACAGTATATTAAAAATAAAATCTATTCTATTGTTCGATATAGAAATATTGTTGGTAAACGTAGAAATGTAGCAATTTATTAATGTTGTTAACCCATAGAAGGTTGATTTCGAAACACTTAACGGTCACTATCACTGAGAAGTTATGAAACGATATATGTAAACGTTATTATTTATATATTTTGCTAGAATTCAAATATGATAAGAATAAAGGCTTTTCTCCGCATACATTATATTCGTTTGTACTTATTGTAAAACTGACTTTAAACATTATTTTTACAATCGTTTTAATTTATGTTAATGCCTAAGTAATCAAAAGATATGAATATAAATTTTATATAAAATCTGAAAAGATTTCTTAGATCGTAAGGTATTTGTTTTGAGTAAGATCGAAAGAAAATAAAACGATTTACGATTTTAGGCTTTCACTTTGTTAAAATAGTGTAAACCATAATATACTTAAAGGTAATTTTATTTGTTTCTGTAGTAATCAATCTATATCATTATCATAAAATTCACAGATCTGTCAGTTCATTAATTAAAGTTAATACAGAAAATAATTTAAGAATGAACAGAAAACAATATCCGAAAATAATTTCAAAAAATTAATACTTAATTAAATCAGATTGGTGTCAAAAGTTTAGGAATCCGGAGGCAAAACCTAGTACTGAATTATAACTTATAAATCGTATTACTAAACGAAATTATCCGCTGTTGAACCTAAAGAAGCTAAGTGAAACTGATATATATGTATTACAAGGAAATAATTGCACTATACAAAACTATTTAGATGGTGTAAATTAATTCCATAATCTTCTTTAGGACTTAGTAGGTCGTTTTAATTAACCCTTTCTAAAGGTAAGATCTCTCTTGCACTCTGATGTTCGTATTTAAGGCGGTTTTCTTGAAACCATTTATAAAATATGTATGTGCACTCAACTTTTACCACGTAACAGAGTAGACTTTTATTGGACTGGAGGAATGTTTCGAATCCTCTGTCTATATTCTAACAGACGAGGTTTACGTAAAAAGAAGTCTGAACACAGACCCCGCAGGCATTTTGTATTTTGAACCCAAAAATAGAAGACAACTTATAAATGAAAAGGTTTTTAATATATTAAAAATTATGTAAAAAAAAAGACAAGAAATTAAAAAATAATATAAATTCATAAAACATTTGAGCATCTTCCATCCTAGCAAACCGCATAGTTTCAACAACTTTCTAAGTGCTTGTAAATTTTAGATTCAAGAGATACAGCCGCTCTCAAAGAGCTTTACAATGAAGCTACTAAAAAATTAACTTTATTCCATAATATATAAGATTCAAATTCGTTAATTATAATCATATGAGGGAAATACCATCCCTATTACTCACAGACTTTCTACTGTGTCCGAGCCTTGACATGGGCCAGGAGTTATCACGTGATGTAAAGAACATTAGCGGAAAATGAATACCTAATGAAACACCGGTGTCTATTGGCAAGTGAAAACCTGGAGGAGACAGGTGTTATTAATAAGACATAATAAATATTTTACTCCATTAATGAAGTAACGGAAAACCAGCGAATATTTGTTAAATCATGTTTCATTTGGTGTGAGAAATATATCATTTACTTATGAAGAATGTAATTCCATTTTTAATAACGACACTACTGTTAACGCCATCTACCCACGAGAGTTGAAACTAAAGGTTTCTAACTTGCTCTAAAAATTATAGATGGCGCTACACGTTGCAACACAGTAACTATTACGTATTGATGTCGTAGAAACAAAAGTAAAATAACTCTATTTATTAACTAGTACTAGTTTTGTACAAAATATGTAGTTATTAAATTTAGAAATTCAGTTATAGGAATTGTATGTTAAA
The DNA here is from genome assembly GCF_018135715.1 of Danaus plexippus. Taxonomy (NCBI): domain Eukaryota; kingdom Metazoa; phylum Arthropoda; class Insecta; order Lepidoptera; family Nymphalidae; genus Danaus; species Danaus plexippus. The sequence goes on from NC_083559.1 coordinate 13,385,727, forward strand.
TTCTATATATATATGTATATAAAAAAGTATGTCGCGAAGATTTATATACGGTACAAAATAGAGTTGTTAAAAATAACTAACTCATTCTTAATATTTATACTTTTAACATCGTCGTGTGAAAAAAGAAATCTCTATTAAACAAAAAAAATATGACACAAAGTTGTAAATTTTTCAACAGATGCACTTTAATTTTGTTACAAACAATACCACTATGGTATTTGTTACAAGTAAACCTTAAAGTGTAACGAAAATCTTGCAATTTTTATATGTATGATAATTAAAATCGATTTTTCGACTTTCCTCGCATCCGGACGAGCTATAGGCCTCCTCCTTCCTCATTGGGGCATAGTGTGCCTGCGACTTTGTTTCCTTCGAATTATAATTAGGGTGATGAGATCTAAGATTTTCGCGAGTATTCATTTAAATGAAACTAGTGTTATTCGGATTTACTAGGCGGATTTTATTATTTAAAAACTACATAATCCCGACGTTTCGGTTACTTTGCAGCAACCGTGATCAGACACCTCGTCTGCCCGTGATCCGCGTAGTAAATCCGAATAATACTAGTTTCATTTATAATTAGGGTGTATTAAAGAAAAGGGTGAATATACTGATACTGAGATAGTGCGTTCAAAACCTACGATTTAATTTCCACCTTCCAACAGGTGGAATGACAGTCGAGCACTATCCAGTTGAATTTAAAAATATACCTATAATTTACTCGTATCAAAATAAACTTCTCATGAATGAAATATGATGTCTTATAGTCACAGTCACAGTAATGGCCGCAGAGCTTTGATTCAGTTCAATACAAATTATGTAACAAATGTACAGCGTGCTCCACAACTAAGTATGAGTAATAAGAATCATTTGTAATAACTTTTTATATCATTAACTACATTTTATAGCATCAGTGCCACTTTTGGTCGATTGTTTGTCAATCTTTACTTAACACATTAACCGGATTATGTTATACACATTTCAAATTGATAAAATCCAAGTCCAGTCGAGGAAATGCATAGAGCGTTCTTAATAGCCATAATTTCTTCTCGCTTAATATTTTCTGTATAACAATAAATTCATTACGTTGTCCGAAAACTATGTTACATTTCGAGAGATCACGACACGTAATGAGCCAATTACCTCCGACCCAATTGTGACATTCATATCAAAAGTTACGTGGCTTACAGAGCATGCAGGCTTACCGTTAATGGAAGTTGGAAGAATCAGATAACTATAATCCATTATACTTCTAAGACTCGAACGTATGTGAACTGAAGAACTAGTTTATAAACTAATTGTCATAAGTTAACAAGCATGAACCCTTTCCAAGTAGCTGGGGCATTCTCTAACAAAAAAGATTACAAAAAGCAAACAAGTTTTGTATTTGTGTGTCGCGTTATAAATAGTTCAAGTGTCGGGTGCATAGAGTTGATTATCATATCCATAACCCAAGAACAATAGCTTTAGAACGTACAAAATCATGTCTCCACCGATCGTACAACGCTCCGACGTCTTCCGAACACCAGCCAGAGGAGGAAGAGTCCAGCAGCCAGATAATGCATCCACTCCGGCACCGACAGCTCCACAGCGGCGGTGGTGCATCTGTGTGTGTGACAACGGTCGTGTTTGCGTGTTCTGTGCCTTATGTGGTAGTGTGTGCAATGACGTCATATATGCCCGCTCTTTGATGTGCTCTCTTACTTGTCACGTCAAATTTAATATCCAAAGTTAAATATCATATATAAAGGAGTATTGGTGAATATAAATTACATTGAAATTTATTATATAATATAGACATATTGTTTATTACGATTGCAAATTACATCAGCCTGTGTATACAGGTAACAAGCGGTGACGTAAAGCCTTACGTAATATCTTCCGGTGACTATCTAGCCTTATGAATCATTTCCTAGTTTTTGTGCATAACTTTTTTTTATATAACACAAACAACAAAAGCTTTTTCATTCATTTTTAATTTTATTAAGGACATGGCAATTGAAGAACAAATAAGGTTAATGACCCATATAAATATAGATCGAAAATTATAATCAATTTAAAACTAAAAGTGCTAAATAATAATAGGAAGTTAAAGGACTGTTTTGATTGTAATTATTTATATTTACTTTATAGTCGATAATTCCCGATAAAATGATTTTATGGAAGGTCCAAAACGATTGAAGGCTACATTAAAATACGATTTTAATTGCTTTTAGTTCGAAGCGAGAGAAGGTATGAGAAAACGCTGGAATTTTAATGAAATACATGAATAATGTGCCTAATTGTTGTAACTAACCACGTTTGACTGATAGCTGGCTTTTATATAATAATAAAATTTTACTTTGATTTTAACTCAATATCTCATAGCTCTAGCAACATTATCATCGTTTTAATAAGTAATACTTTATATTGATTAGAAATCATTTTATCTAGGCATACCTATTACTTATGTATCACCTTAATTCTCTACTTTTTGTTATATCAGATACATTTTTCTATGCCACAATAATATGACACATAATTTTTTTTTTCTTTAATTCAATGACTAGTTTCTATTCAACGCGAATACTGGATAATGGTAAATTTGTGTAAATAAACATAATTTCAAAACAATAATATATAATTAATTTAAATATAAAAAAAATAATATCAATTTGACCTTTAAGTTGGTATAAAAGTAAAATAACATTAAAATTTTACGTTCGTACATTTAATCTTAAATTAGTCGGAAGAGGATACAACGAAGGTTTTATAATTATTTGTATTTTATATTCATGACTTATAAAAAAAACTTAATGTTTGCATTCAAGTCATTTTAACCTCGATCGTTGAATAAACACTTTATACAACCCAAAATGTTTGGCCAACTGTACTCGTAACTAGTACGTACCGAGTTCTAAAAACGTTAAAAAAAGCTATTGAAAGATAAGACTAGTATAGATCGAAAGTTTTAAACAGAAACGATCTTTATTTATAAATAAAAAAATCCAACAGTTTAAATACCGAACCTTTTATAATAAAAAACAAATGAAAAAGGATGAGCAGGAATAAATATTTTCTACGAGGCGATGGTTAGAATATTAAAAAAATATTTGCCTCTGCAAATTAATGTAAGCGAAAAGTTACGAAAAATATTCAACATATACCTATAAAGAATAGGTTGCCTCCTCCTTTGGTATTATTTTCATCAAGATAAACTCCGTTAGACTTATCTCATTTTTAATCGCACTTCCACGCGCACAGAGGTCGCACGCGACTTTTACTATACGTAATAAACCTATTTTTTCCTCTGGGACCAGTCACATTAAAACAACTTACAACATTCATATAAAATCTCATGTCACTGACCACGTATTTTTTTTTTTCGCTGATAAATGTACGCATTATTTCAAATATTTTTCTCCTTTTTTAATATTTATAGATTGCCAATGGAATTATTTGTCTATCAGTTTTTTAAAGCATACATTGCCGTAAGTCACTTTCATCGGCTACTTTCGCTCGTTCTAAGAACTATTCTAAATATTGCGATAATTCAATATAGTGCTCATCTGTTTAATACATCTATTATCACCTCCCATAGAAATGACAATATTGCAGGAGATACTTTTACACTATAGAAAATCATACAAATCTTTTGCGGCTTACATAATGACGATAATTACTTTTATTTAATATTGTTTTAGTTGTGATCTTATTGTGATTGTGATCTTAAAACTTGCAAATTATTTAGGTGTTCGATATATTATATTCTGTTATACGATTCAGTAATTGCTTGAAACGTGTTTTTGTATTACGGATTGAGTTTTATAGACACTGTCTATTCAAATTTCATTAAATACTTACAGAATAAATATAGGTACAAATGTAAATATATCGAAACGTATCTGAAAAATTATCTTTTGTTAAAAAATGCACGAGACTTGTTGAACCACTAAAGATAGTTTTATTAACAATGACACTAAGCGAAAGTTTCGCAATACTATCTTATATATTCAATAATAACGAAATCTTTGTTATCATTAAATATGTTAAAATCATTTAGAGCATAACTTTCCGCATTGTCTAACAAACCGGTCTTGAACCACATAACGTAAAATACTTTTATATGAGTGTAAACAAACAGACATACCGTATGTGTAAAGTTTGAAGAAAATATCAGTAATAAGGGCCCATAATTAAGAAAAAAATAATCGCCCAATGCAACTGATGACTTTATAATAAATCAAGGCGTAATATATTGTAGTAATATTTCCAACGAACATTTTGCGAGTTTCTTATATTACCTTAACTAAGCAATATATTATAATTAGAGACAGATGTTGTAAATTAACATTCGAAATTTTAATACATAGAGATATTTGTAATTTCTATAATTGCGGTCTCGATAGATCAATTGTAACCGGATGAAATGTGAGAACTGGGAATTGCGGATACTGGTTTTAACCGACTTAATTGCAATTAATATTAAAAAAAAATACCAATATGTACATAATTTTTTTTTTTTTAATTATTTGACCTACTATCAAATACTTGTTTGATAAATCGGGTGCGCCGAAATCAGAATAAATATAGCAAATGCAAAGAAATATAACTATGTATAGTTTTTAAGTATAGCCTAGAAGCCTGTGAATAAATTTTCCAAGGCTATACATTCATACATAAAAGCGATTCCGAGTGTTAAAATGAAAATGTGAAACAAAAATAAATAAGTGACAAGAGATCCAATTACATTATTCAATTTTAAAATGCGGACTACATTGTCAAATAAACAACAGATACTATCATTCAGATAATAAACGCACGTTCAAGGCTGTGCGAACTATGTTTTTTATGAATTAAATTTCAAAATACAAACACCGACAAACGTACTAAGAAATAGCTGAAGTAATCTGTAATACGACATGCGATAGATGAACGAAAATATCTATAGCAATTTGTTTAAAATGTCACTTTAGGAATATTAAACTGTGTATGAAAGCAGAGGCATATTTTTATTATCAGTCATCTTAATATTTCGGGTCCATACCATTTACTTTGTTGTTTTAGTGATCTAGCGGATAAAAAGTGCCCGAACATGACGCTGGCCACTTTAGAGATGGCCAGATAAACAAAGGTATTTAGAGACGTGTTCATATGTGCGGTATATTTACATTAACTCTGCTGTTCAATATTGAAACGCAATGCATTCAACCGTTTTAACATTAAGCATTATTACAACATACTTTCTCCATTCAGATTACAACTACTCTTAAAAATATATATTACTATGGAAACATAAAACAAACACTCATTAGAATTAGGTCGATTATAATTTACGAACAATATTATTCGTAACATATTTATATATATATGTATGTATATATGTTTTAAATATATATCAGAATCCAATTATACTACAATTGTTATTAAAGTAGAAGTAAAGTAAGTATTTAATAAATATCACAAAAGCTAGTACCAACGGATACTAAAATTAAGAACTACCGCAAAAAAAAAAATGTGAATAGGTTTTTAGTTTGGGTGGTCTGTCTAGTTTCATTACCACAATTTTCCAAAGAAGTTTTACTGATTTATAGAGATTATACAATGTATAGTTATATATTATATCCCACATTTATCTCAAGACGTCATTGGTGGTTGTTAATAATATAGGCTAATATAAATGTCATTTTTATTTAGCATATTATTTCCTTAAAGTCGTTTTATTCAACCGGTCTTTTTATCGTCTGAGATAATAATACTTTAATAATATTATTTGTAAATAACTACTGTACATACATTTTTGCTCTAAATGTTGGTAGCCATTGAACATTATTTTTTAGAATATTTCTCTCTTTAGTTGACATCGCGAAAGAGGAAGCAGGTAAATCTTATATCTCTTTTCTTCGGTAATGTCATTTAATCCGATTACTAATTAATGGCGCGACATATTCGGACAATTTAAATGTCATGACACACATATCCAATAGACACTGATTTGAGTTTTGCTTTTTAGATAGCGAATACGCAAACGTCAATTTGGTACAAACTAGGACGACAGTTGACAGTGTTCATTAAAATAAGTTATTAAGATTCTCAACAACGGCGCGATAACTAGTTTTATAGATACATTAATCCGACGCATAAATTTCTAGTGAAATTTCATGTACACGCAAAAAGTATTCAATACATATTAAAACTTGTTGCAGGACGATGAATTTTTTTTGCGTTGGCGACTCTTTATTCTATAAACCCAGTTAGATCGGTGAACGTGACTAATGACAGACACCAACATGATGTATCGCTAGAATTTTTAAGCAAACATGCTACCAAAGGCTAATTGGTAAGTGATATTTAATTTAGAACTTAAACAGATATTTAGATTATCGCATACATTTTTTTTTATATGATGTTGGTGAGGCCGTCAGTTGAAGCCGTGTAGTGTAACAGTTGCCACATGTATCTACGAAAGCGATCTTTTTAATTTTAAGGTACTAAGTTTACACGCACCGCCTAGTTATACGATTTATACTTGTTGAATAAATAGAAATATTATATTAATAACACCAAATGATAGCTGTAAGAAAGTAATTTTAAAGCTACAATAAATATTAAAATCTATCAATCAATCAATTACATCTCATACATATTTAAAATTCACCATAATCTTTAAAAGGGGACACTGAGAGCAATTGAACTCAAAAATCCGAAACAAGATTCATGAGTGCCAATAACTTTACTAAAATCAATTAATATTGTCAAACTTAACATCACGTTTAATAAAATATTGCTTCTCTA